>NC_069502.1:414818057-414985557 GCF_027579735.1 Bombina bombina
CCAGTTGTTTCGATAGGCAGGTGTCGTGGAGCAATTCCCCTCAGTCAGACCGGTGTCGTTTGAGAGCGCACACAGCGCACAAGTTTCTGATCGTACAGTTGCACAAATCACTCAAATACCTCCAGTATGTGTTCTAGAAGTAATGACTAACAAAAAGAGTCACTATATAGGTTTTAGGAATTACTTATGTATATTTAAAATGTAATAGCAATAGAGAGCTCCTCTAATGCACGTCTCTTCAGCTTGGCGGTTAACTCCGCCCCCCAATTTAAATTATATTTAAGTTAGGGGTTGTTAGGGTTAGGGTTAGACTTAGATTTAGGGGTTAATACATTTAATATAGTTGCGGCAACGGGGGCAGCAGATTAGGGGTTAATAAATGTAGGTAGGTGTCAGCGATGTTAGGGACGGCAGATTAGGGGTTAATAAAATTTAACTAGTGTTTGTGATGCGGGAGGGTGGCGGTTTAGGGGTTAATATATTTTTATAGTGGCGGCGATGTCCGGTTCGGCAGATTAGTTGTTAAAAAATATTTTTTAGTGTTTGCAATGTGGGGGGTGGGGCTCTTTTTAGGGGTTAATAGGTAGTTTATGGGTGTTAGTGTACTTTTTAGCACTTTAGTTAAGAGTTTTATACTATGGCGTTAGCCCATAAAACTCCTAACTACTGACTTTTAAATGCGGTATCAGTCTTGACAGGAGAGGCTGTACCGCTCACTTTTTGCGTTATGCAAGTCCCATTGAAAATATAGGATACGCAATTGACGTAAGTGGATTTGCGGTATTTTCGTGTCTGACCAAAAAAGTGAGCGGTGAGCCTGTCATTTCAAGACTCATAATACCAGCGGGCATTAAAAAGCAGCGTTGGGACCTCTCAACGTTGCTTTTTACAGGGAGTGCAGAATTATTAGGCAAGTTGTATTTTTGAGGATTAATTTTATTATTGAACAACAACCATGTTCTCAATGAACCCAAAAAATCTCATTAATATCAAAGCTGAATATTTTTGGAAGTAGTTTTTAGTTTGTTTTTAGTTTTAGCTATTTTAGGGGGATATCTGTGTGTGCAGGTGACTATTACTGTGCATAATTATTAGGCAACTTAACAAAAAACAAATATATACCCATTTCAATTATTTATTTTTACCAGTGAAACCAATATAACATCTCAACATTCACAAATATACATTTCTGACATTCAAAAACAAAACAAAAACAAATCAGTGACCAATATAGCCACCTTTCTTTGCAAGGACACTCAAAAGCCTGCCATCCATGGATTCTGTCAGTGTTTTGATCTGTTCACCATCAACATTGTGTGCAGCAGCAACCACAGCCTCCCAGACACTGTTCAGAGAAGTGTACTGTTTTCCCTCCTTGTAAATCTCACATTTGATGATGGACCACAGGCTCTCAATGGGGTTCAGATCAGGTGAACAAGGAGGCCATGTCATTAGATTTTCTTCTTTTATACCCTTTCTTGCCAGCCACGCTGTGGAGTACTTGGACGCGTGTGATGGAGCATTGTCCTGCATGAAAATCATGTTTTTCTTGAAGGATGCAGACTTCTTCCTGTACCACTGCTTGAAGAAGGTGTCTTCCAGAAAATGGCAGTAGGACTGGGAGTTGAGCTTGACTCCATCCTCAACCAGAAAAGGCCCCTCAAGCTCATCTTTGATGATACCAGCCCAAACCAGTACTCCACCTCCACCTTGCTGGCATCTGAGTCGGACTGGAGCTCTCTGCCCTTTACCAATCCAGCCACGGGCCCATCCATCTGGCCCATCAAGACTCACTCTCATTTCATCAGTCCATAAAACCTTAGAAAAATCAGTCTTGAGATATTTCTTGGCCCAGTCTTGACGTTTCAGCTTGTGTGTCTTGTTCAGTGGTGGTCGTCTTTCAGCCTTTCTTACCTTGGCCATGTCTCTGAGTATTGCACACCTTGCGCTTTTGGGCACTCCAGTGATGTTGCAGCTCTGAAATATGGCCAAACTGGTGGCAAGTGGCATCTTGGCAGCTGCACGTTTGACTTTTCTCAGTTCATGGGCAGTTATTTTGCGCCTTGGTTTTTCCACACGCTTCTTGCGACCCTGTTGACTATTTTGAATGAAACGCTTGATTGTTCGATGATCACGCTTCAGAAGCTTTGCAATTTTAAGAGTGCTGCATCCCTCTGCAAGATATCTCACTATTTTTGACTTTTCTGAGCCTGTCAAGTCCTTCTTTTGACCCATTTTGCCAAAGGAAAGGAAGTTGCCTAATAATTATGCACACCTGATTTAGGGTGTTGATGTCATTAGACCACACCCCTTCTCATTACAGAGATGCACATCACCTAATATGCTTAATTGGTAGTAGGCTTTCGAGCCTATACAGCTTGGAGTAAGACAACATGCATAAAGAGGATGATGTGGTCAAAATACTCATTTGCCTAATAATTCTGCACTCCCTGTAAGGCTAACGCAAGACTCGTAATCTAGCCGATAGTTTGGCATGTCAAGCACTACATAGCAAGAAATAGTGCTGCCAGTGTTTTTGCAAATGGATAACATTCTTGCAAAACTGTTGCAATATAGTGCTTAAAATTGTATGCACTATCTGAGTCATGAAAGAAAAGTTTTGGGTTTCATGTTACTTTAATACTGTTTGTGTATTTGATACATAGTAAGTGAATATATTTGATATATCTCATTGAGAACATAGATCTTTAACTTGGATGATAACATATTAAAAAAGGTTCTAAGGTAAGTATATATTTATGTAAACAAATGTAACGTTATATACATATATAAGAATAATATATATATTATATAAATAACTGCATATTTTTTATTGAGTCAAACCATATTAACCCCATTGCTAATGCGTTCTTTTTTGTGTGTGGGGGGGCTTTCCAGCTATTGAGGAAGTTGAATCTCGATACTTGGTCCCTGGAGATGTAATTATTTTAACGGGAAAACAGCTTGACCTTCCGTGTGATGCCATATTAATATCAGGAGGCTGTATTGTGAATGAAGGCTTGCTGACAGGTACAGTGAGATGCAGCTTTTTACTACAGAGGGGATGGGATTTCTTCATATAAATAGATTCATGGTCCATATGGAAAGATGTGATAAAAGTACTGTTTACATTTTTTTAAGACCTCTTTTAAACCCATTTCAGTCATTTTTACAGTTAATAAATTTTTGAGGCTATCTACCTCACACATTCTCAAATTATATTTTAATAAATGTTATAATTGCCTAGTTCCTTTAAGAAGTTGCAATAGCAGTGAAGAACAACTTACAGGTAAGGTATAGTGGACCAGAACTCACTGAAGTAACACAGAGTATGGGATTACTGTTATTTGATGAACAGCCTTATATTACAGTTTTATTCATGCTGAAGCCAGGTAGTAACTGATGATGGTATTTTATTTTGTTTTTCACAATTGGTCATAGATGACTCCTTTACATGTTATTAATTGTTCTGAATGAGCTATTAAGGATTTCCGATGTATATCTCATGTTCCTTCCTTTTTATGTTCTTTAATCAGTACTTTACTGTAATCATTTGTCAATGTACTCATGATTTTTGTTAACAAACTGTCATTGATGGTGCCCGTATAGTGGATAATTACTGCTAATTTATTTAAATTTTTTAAATAAAGAATACCATATGTTTATTACATGTATGATTCTTATTTTTTGAAAACTTTAATGTAATAACATTTCTTTCAACAAAAATATTACAATAGTATACAAATCCTATTTTTTGTATTGACAGTTGTAAAAAGGTTTAGGACGGTATACTATTTGTAATTATAGTTTGACAGAAAGTAATAGCTTAGAGTTAATTGCACAGATGACCTGAAAGGAGCAAGACTTTAATGCCTACAACAATAAACACACAAAGCAGATGTAAGGAATACTTAATTTATCTATCTGTCTGTCTGCCTGATTAACACCTAGAATTACTTGACTTCTCTGCTGTCAACAATTATTATATCTGGCCACCAGAGGGCATGCTTTCACAAACATTTTACCCAGAACAGAAAACACTTTTTTTTTTTTTTTTGGCATATAGCAACATATAATAAATATGATTTGCATATGGTTACCACTTGAAACTTCTGACAATTGCAGCTTATCTGCTTCTATCTTCAAAATATTGTCTAGCCATGCAAAGCACTTCTCTATGCCCTTCACATGGATTTGATAACGACTGATAAATTATCAGTAAATAAGTCTTTCCCGATTAGTCTTCAATTCTTTAGCCTAAGATTCTATGGGGGGTAGTTATCAACGTGTCAACTTTCCTGCCTTCGCCGGCCCAATAAGCCCGCCTAAGCTCGCCTACCTTCGCCGCCGCGGACCTGAAAAATTTTGCCTAAGTTATCAATAAATCTGTCAAAAAGCCGCGCACCAAGTACGGGGCGATGAGCAGCGTACTGTGAGAGTTATCACTCACCCGATCTCGTTGCTCTTCGGCTTTTTTACAGCTTTATTGCTAGCCTGTCACTAAGCACCCAAACTAAACTACACTGTTCTACCCCCTATACCCAGGGCCGGATTTCCCATTAGGCACAGTAGGCATGTGCCTACAGGCGCCTTGCAGTGAGGGGCGCCTGCCTGTCAATAATAAAAAAAAAAAAAAAAAAAAAAAAAATTTTTTTTTTTTTTTTTTTTTTTTTTTTTTTTTTTTTTATGAGGGCATTTATTTTAGTAAGAATTGTGCTGCCAGGTGCCTACAAAGTCGAGTGTTTCATTGGGAATATGTTACAGCAGTTGAGGGAGCCATGAAGGAGAGAGGGGCAAAGATTAAAACTAAACCCCTCCCATTGAATTTCTAAATTCTAATTTTAAACACATTTGTTGACCCCTGGATTACATATAATCTACAACATTCCATGTTTTCCTTTGAGAGCAACATCATATGATATTTATATTTCAGAACAAAATAAATGTAACATCTGTGTGTGTTTGTACCAAAAATATCAGAGTTTACAAGATTTTTTTCCCTACATTTTATATTTTCTTCCACTGGCTGCACAGGTTGTTGATGGTGATGAGCTTGCATGCTGCTAGTTTTAATATTGCTATTGTTTACACAAAACTGTGTTTGACTCCAACAAAATGTTAAGCACATAGTCAAAGTCATCTCCAGAAAAGCAATACACTAATGGCTTGTCAATAAACATGTCCTATGAGCCCATCTGGGTCTGCACAGATGTGTATTGCTGTCTCAGAACTGACATTGACTATGTGTTTAACTCTTTTGCAAGAGGCTAACACACTTCTCTGCAAGCACTAGTGCAATAATAAAATGCCCAGCAAACTGTCACATTTGATGTCCCTTTAAATAGGGTTTTCTTTAGAATATTTTGCATTAAAAGTTTAACATGATTTGTTTTTGTTATACATAATAGAAATTGTATGGCCATTTGAGTCAAGTGAATATTGATTTTTGGTGTAGCTTCCATTACAACAAATATTGCAATTGGTGTGTGTATTTGTGTATCTCCATAAAAGGGAAAATGTAATTTTACATCTAATATTTATTTTTAGTTGTCCTAAATAATAATAAAAAAAAGTCCTCATTTTTTCCACTTTTTTCTAGGGGGGGTGGGGGGGTGGGGGGGGGCGCTTCAGGTTTTTGTGCCTACAGGCACCTGAGATGTAAATCCGGCCCTGCCTATACCGGCGCCCCCGGAGCCTCCCGCAACTCAATAAAGTTACTAACCCCTAAACCGCCGCTCCTAGACCCCGCTGCAACTCTTATAAATGTATTAACCCCTAAACCGCCGCTCCTAGACCCCGTCGCAACTCTTATAAATGTATTAACCCCTAAACCGCCGCTCCTAGACCCCGCTGCAACTCTTATAAATATATTAACCCCTAAAGCGCCGCTCCCGGACACCTCCGCCACCTACATTATACCTATTAACCCCTATCCTGCCCCCTATACCGCCGCCCTCTATAATAAAGTTATTAACCCCTATCCTGCTGATCCCGGACCCCGCCGCAACGAAATACATAGTTTAACCCCTAAACCGCCGCTCCCGGACCACGCTGCAACCTATATTAAACTTATTAACCCCTAATCTGCCCCCCCTACACCGTCGCCACCTATAATACATCTATTAATCCCTATCCTGCCCCCCCTACACCGCCGCCACTGTAATAAATTTATTAACCCCTAAACCTAACCCTAACACTTACCCTAACACCCCCCTAACTTAAATATTAATTAAATAAATCTAAATAATATTTCTATTATTAACTAAATTAATCCTATTTAAAACTAAATACTTACCTATAAAATAAACCCTAATATAGCTACAATATAACTAATAATTATATTGTAGCTATCTTAGGATTTATTTTTATTTTACAGGTAACTTTCAATTTATTTTAACTAGGTACAATAGTTATTAAATAGTTATTAACTACTTAATAGCTACCTAGTTAAAATAAAGAGAAATTTACCTGTAAAATAAAAACTAACCTAAGATACAATTACACCTAACACTACACTATACTTTAATAATTAATTCCTATTTAAAACTAAATACTTACCTGTAAAATAAACCCTAAGATAGCTACAATGTAATTAATAATTACATTGTAGCTATTTTAGGATTTATATTTATTTTACAGGTAACTTTGTATTTATTTTAGCTAGTTAGAATATAAATATTAACCTAAGTTACAATTAAACCTAACACTACACTATCATTAAATTAATAAAATAAATTACCTACAAATAACTACAATTAAATACAATTACATAAACTAACTAAAGTACAAAAAATAAAAAAAGCTAAGTTACAAAAAATAAAAAAAAAAGTTACAAACATTTAAAAAAAATATTACAACAATTTTAAGCTAATTACACCTAATCTAAGCCCCCTAATAAAATAACAAAGCCCCCCCAAAATAAAAAAATTCCCTACCCTATTCTACATTAAAAAAGTTCAAAACTCTTTTACCTTACCAGCCCTTAAAAGGGCCTTTTGTGGGGCATGCCCCAAAGAAAACTGCTCTTTTGCCTGTAAAATAAAAATACAAACCCCCCCAACATTAAAACTCACCACCCACATACCCCTAATCTAACCCAAACCCCCCTTAAAAAAACCTAACACTACCCCCCTGAAGATCATCCTACCTTGAGTCGTCTTCACTCAGCTGAGCCACCGATGGAACCGAAGAGGAGATCTGGAGCGGCAGAAGTAATCCTCCAAGCGGCGCTGAAGAAGTCTTCCATCCGATGAAGTGATCCTCCAAGCGGCGCTGACGAAGTCTTCCATCCGGGCGATGTCATCTTCCAAGCGGCGCTGAAGAAGTCTTCTATCCGGGCGATGTCATCTTCCAAGCGGGGTCTTCAATCTTCTTTCTTCAGGATCCATCTTCATCCCGCCGACGCGGAACATCCTTCTTCCCCGACGGACTACCGACGAATGAAGGCTCCTTTAAGGGACGTCATCCAAGATGGCATCCCTTCAATTCCGATTGGCTGATAGGATTCTATCAGCCAATCGGAATTAAGGTAAGAAAAATCTGATTGGCTGATTGAATCAGCCAATCAGATTGAAGTTCAATCCGATTGGCTGATTGGATCAGCCAATCGGATTGAACTTCAATAGTTATTAAATAACTATTTAATAACTATTGAACCTAGTTAAAATAAATTGAAAGTTACCTGTAAAATAAAAATAAATCCTTAGATAGCTACAATATAACTATTAGTTATATTGTAGCTATATTAGGGTTTATTTTATAGGTAAGTATTTAGTTTTAAATAGGATTAATTTAGTTAATAATAGAAATATTATTTAGATGTATTTAATTAATATTTAAGTTAGGGGGGTGTTAGGGTTAGTGTTAGACTTAGGTTTAGGGGTTAATAATTTTATTACAGTGGCGGCGGTGTAGGGGGGCAGGATAGGGGTTAATAAATGTATTATAGGTGGTGACGGTGTAGGGGGGCAGATTAGGGGTTAATAAGTTTAATATAGGTTGCGGCGTGGTCCAGGAGCGGCGGTTTAGGGGTTAAACTATTTATTTAGTTGCGGCGAGGTGCGGGATCAGCAGGATAGGGGTTAATAACTTTATTATAGAGGGCGGCGGTATAGGGGGGGCAGGATAGGGGTTACTAGGTATAATGTAGGTTGCGGCGGTGTCCGGGAGTGGCGGTTTAGGGGTTAATACATTTATTATAGTTGCGGCGGGGTCAGGGAGCAGCGGTTTAGGGGTTAATATGTATAGAGTAGCTTGCGGTGGGCTCCGGGAGTGGCGGTTTAGGTGGGAATAACTTTATTTAGTTGCGGCAGTGTAGGGGGGGCAGATTAGGGGTGTTTAGACTCGGGGTACATGTTAGGGTGTTAAGTGCAGACATCTCCCATAGGAATGAATGGGATATCTGGCAGCAGCGAACATGAACTTTCGCTATGGTCAGACTCCCATTGATTCCTATGGGATCCGCCCCCTCCAGGGCGGCGATTTGAAAACCAGGTACGCTGGGCCGGAAAAGTGCCGAGCGTACCTGCTAGTTTTTTGATAACTCCCAAAAGTAGTCAGATTGTGCCACACTTGTGTGCGGAACATCTGGAGTGACTTAAGAATCGATCTGTGTCGGACTGAGTCCGGCGGATCGAAGCTTACGTCACAAAATTCTACTTTTGCCGGTCTTTAGCCTTTGATAACTAAGGCGAATCAGCCTCGCCACAAATACGCTGCGGAATTCCAGCGTATTTGAGGTTGACGGCTTGATAACTACCCCCCTCTGTATCAGTTTTATTATAGCACATTTACATAATGGAAAACATTCTCCAGAGATTAAAACACTATACAAATGTTGGAAAAAGCTGAGAGATGAATTCCACAGCATAAACCTAAAGTCTGTTATTGCATGTTTTTTACCTGGAGACTGTATTACAACCTAAAGACAATATGCTACCAAGTATGTACATTTAAAGAAGTGTGAATTAATTAATCATAATCTTTAAAGAAACCAAATTGGGGCCAGGGTCAGATGGTTAGGCCAAACTGGTATCGTTAGGTTTAGTTGCGCTCAAAAGGGATCTGCTATGTGGGTTAGTTGTAGTAAGAGGTCCATGATGAAGATTAATGGTGGCAGGAATTTTTGTGAGTGTTAATTGTGGTGAAGAAGGTATGTGGTAAGGGTTAATTGTATTGCATAGGTCAATCCATAGCTAGAGTTAATCTGAGTTTTATTTAAGCTTACTGCTCTATTATCATTGCTATTTAATGCAACTATGGTTTGCTTTGGGAAGTGATTATAATAGACATTTAAATGTGTTTGTTTATTTGTGTTGATGTGTGTGCATGTGTCTCTGCATGAGTATATGATTTGATTGCCATTATATCTAAAACAAAATGTAAAAAAGGACCATTAAATACTGCAGAACTGCATAATCAACAAATATGTTTTAAAAAGACAATGCAATAGTATTAAGTCTGAATTTCAAATGAGTAGTAAATTTTTTTCTTCTGACAGTTTTTTCCATTTTCCCTGCCCCCTTTATCATGTGACCGCCATCAACCATTTACAAAACACATAGACATATATACTAAATGACCAGCAGTAGATGAGGCCCCAATGTGCACATTTATATAATAAAAGTAAATTGGACAATTTTTTAAATTTCACGCTCCGTCTGAATCTTGTAAGTTTAATTTTTACTTTAGTGTCGCTTTATAATTTTTTTTTCATGTGCAAAATTGCTATGATCTTTAATTACATTAAGTAAACAAAGTCAAGATTTTTTTTAAGCCATTGGAATCAAAATGTTATCTTGAAAAAATGTATTTAATTGTAAATATTTTTCAGGCCATTGTCTATGTTTATGATGACGTGTATATATTTTATAGGAGAAAGTATTCCAGTGACAAAAGTTCCCTTACCCTATTTGGAAAATGCCATTCCATGGAAAACATACCTTGGTGATAATTATAAGGGTCATGTCTTGTACTGTGGAACTCAAGTAATCAAGACAAAGCCACATGGTGATGGACTGGTGAAAGCAGTTGTACTGCAAACTGGTAATGTATTCTTAAAACGATAGAAATAATTTGTATTATTAATTTAACCCTTATTAAAATGTTATCAGTATAAGGCAGCACTAAAACAATGTATTACTCATTGTTTGTAATAATAACAAGGTTTATTACAACAATATTAAATCTTTTCATCACAAGATATTCCCAGAATTATTATTTTACTATAAACAAAATGATACACTTCTAATTAAACACATGACCAAAATGTTTAAAGGGGCATGATACTCAAAAATTTAATCTGTTCTATATAAATACGAGAGAGAGAGAGAGAGAGAGAGAGAGAGATTACTACAGCAGTATCAAGTGGAACCTGATGTTTCAGTAACACACAAATGCTCTCTATCACCTGTATCCAAAAAAAGCCTCATAACTGGGCCAATGTATGAAAGTTTTTGACACATTCATTTCAACAAATATCTCTCTATATATTTTGAAAATACTAGATGAGATTGAGGACTTGGGAGTTCATTTAATAATTTTTAGTTCATAAAAATAGCTGCCCATTCCTCTGTAGTAGGGGATGATAACAAGTCTTTGTCCCCGGTTTTGGTGTATGAGGGTAAATAAATTTGGCTTGAGATGTGAAGGAGCATGTACATCAATCAGACCACACCTTTTTGTGGGGCTTCACAAGAATAAAGACTTTAAAAAGAGTAAAACTGCCTAGTGATAATAGTTTTCTCAGGGTGACCCCCATGTGTGTGAGTTGGAAATATCTAAACTATAGACAAACAAATCTCCCACCATGTTTCTCCAAGCTTTCTTAAAGTTTGATAGTATTCCCTGTTAAAACTCTGTAAATAGGAATCATATAGTTAAGGAAATATAATTTACTAGGTTGAGATTTACATCAATTTGTAATCAAGGATTAGTAGTAAGAGGTGGAGATGGGATAGTAAAGAATTTACAATAAGATTTCATAACTCCCTCCCAGATGTGAAATATTTCCCAAATAACGGTATAGTTTACAAAATCCCCCAGCCATGATGAGCTAGGAAGCTAACACTTCCCCACAAGTTGATGTGCTGTGATATGATGACTAGTTGTACTCATTCATTATCAGAGATATGTTTACAACAATCAGCAATATGTTGTAATACAACCACTTGTCTATAATAAATGGCATGTAGGACTCCCAACCCACCTTCAATTTGTGGGAGATATATGATATGTTTAAAGGGATGTGTAACCCAACATTTGTCATTTGTGATTCAGACTGAGCATACAATTCAGGTAGGTTCCTGAAGCACTACATGACAGGAAATAGTGCGGCCATCTAGTGCCCTTGCAAATGAATAACATTCTTGCAAGACTGCTGCCATATCGTGCTCCAGACATGTGCATGCAGAAAGCTGTTTAAAACTGTATGCTCTATCTGAATCATGAATAGAATAGAATAATTTATTTGCCAATTATAAAAATATTCAAGGATTTTTTCTTGGTTTAAGAGAAGTATCAAGTGTCAAATTAAAAAATATGGAAAAACTATACTATTAATATTAACCCCTTGAGTGCTAATGACGGCTCTAAGTCGTCACAGAGTTTCCCACTCTGGTGCTAATGACGGCTCAGAGCCATCACTAGCACTCTCCCAACTTGAGGGAGATCTGGGGGCTCCCACCCGCTCCTACCCCGGCAATCAGTGCTGCATAATGACAGGCATCGCCGGGGCTTCCCGTTTTGCGTGGTGACGTCACGCGCAATAACATGATGACGTCACCACGCAACTTTATTTAACCTTAACAGTGTTAAATATAGGAGCAGGGGGCATGCTGCTTAGAAGCTTGTATCTCAGACATCTAAGCAGCTACAGACCCCCAAAACCCACCGTTGGAAAGGTAATCACCTAACCTTTCCAACATTGTAAGTCTTGGGATCTGAAATAAATTAAAAAAAAGTAAAAAAAAAATATTTTTAAAAATATAAAATAAAAAACCCTTTTTGAAAAAACCTTAGCACCTAGGTGGGAAAGTGCTTAGCACTCAAAGGGTTAAAAGGGAAAAAACATGTTATTAAAAAAGAAAAAACATTATTCTAAAATCCATTTGGTATAATAGTGCCCTCCATGCAATTGCATGCAATGTGAGAAAAAAACGCACTAATGAAACATATGTTTAAATGTGTTTAAATATAAAATATATTTTATGCAATTATGTGCATACTTGAAAAAAAATCAAAATGAAATAAGCGAAAAAGATTTGCAACATTTATAACATGGGGAAAAAAGCTATTAAAAACTATTTGTCAAGGTTTTTAAAACTCCCTATGGTAAGCGGAGAAACAATTCAAAAGATAATGACCAGGGTGGGAAGAGTCTGATAATATTTCCCCTCCTTTTTTGTTTATTCTTGAAAAGAAGAGTAGCAAGGCCATACCAAACTGAAATAAAACCAGTTCAATAGCAGCTAAATAAAAGCAAACCAACAATCTTTGAGAAAAGCCAAATTGCCTTAGAATATATAAGAATCGCTGAGACTTCTTGATTATCATGAAGATGTTACTATCCTATTATGGTCATGTTACCCAAGAATCTGTAAGAATGAATTATTTCCACTATACAATCTCTAGTATCCTCTGCAAACTTAAATAGTTTAACAGACCCACTCGTAGAAGTGCAATCATTAGTGTAAAGGGAATAAAACAGTGGAGAGAGTACACAAACCTGCAAAACACCAGTATTAAGAAAAACAAGAAAAGGAAGATTACAGGTTCATGTCCCTTTAACTAACAATAGATGTTTCACCTTTTAGACAGAAGTATTTATTAAACCTTGCAAATTAGGGGTACACATCTGGGGTAATAAGACAGGTAAGGTCTATCGCAACTAAAGAATTCAAGGTTGTACTGACATTTTACAGAATGCATGTACCCAAGCCATGACAGTCACTTAGGATACCAATTCTGATGTTCTGCTACTTTTTTAAAGCAAAAATCTGTTAATCTGTTTAATTGCTGCTGTTTCATATACATGAAAGAAACAAACATGAGTAATGAGTCCCTTTAAAAAAATATGTCACAAATCGACACATGGTCCCAAGGCTTAAGAAGAATGGCTAGGAACTCCCAGTTTGTTTTTTAGGGAAAGACACTAACATGTATGCAAGTTATTTACGTTTTGTTTTTTGCTTGTTTAATACAGGTTTCAACACTACAAAAGGTGACCTTGTGAAAACAATTCTTTATCCAAAACCAATAAACTTTAAACTTCACAGAGATGCCTTCAAGATCATTATTGGCCTTATAATACTTTCCTTCATAGGAGCTATTTATACAACCACAGTTTACGTCCTGGCTGGAGTAAGTACATATGTAATATATATATAAATTATTATTTTTTTGCAGCCACTGTAAACCTTAAAATATCATCATCATCATCATCATCATTATTGTTATTAAAATATGCTTAAATACACATTCACACAAACTTTGATATAATTAATTCATCACTGTCTTAGCTTTTGTGTTTATAAAGAAGGCAAATTAGTAACTTATGGTTCAATTTCCATCCAAGAGATGTGTGTTCAAAAAGATTCTGTAAATGAGCTCTCCTTGAGTATTTATGCCAAGGCCATGAGCAGTAAGTCCATTTAATCATCTTCATTTTATATCTGCTAATTATGACATCTTCATTTTATATCTGCTAATTATGACATTTATGTTTCTTTGTTTTAACACAAAATATATTCAATGATGTTAACAAACAGCTTCTATACTGCTGTTTAAATTTAAAGGGACAGTCAACACCACAATTGTTATTGTTTAAAAAGATAGATAATGCCTTTACTACCCATTCCCTAGTTTTGCACAACCAACAATGTTATATTAATATACTTTATAACCTTTAAACCTCTATATTTCTGCCTGTTTCTAAGCCACTTAAGACAGTCTCTTATCACATGCCTTTTTATTAGCTTTTCACAACAGGGGAGTGCTAGTTTATGTGAGCCATATAGATGACATTGTGCTCACATCCGTGGGTTGCGCATGACACTGCACTCATTGGATAAAATACAAGGCAATAAATAGTAAATAAATAGCCATGTGATTAGGGGGCTGTCAGAAGATGCTTAGATACAAGGTAATCACAGAGGTAAACAGTATATTAATATAACATGGTTGGTTTTGAAAAACTGGGGAATGGGTAATAAAGAGATTATCTATCTTTTTAAACAATTACATTTTTAGAGTTGACTGTCCCTTTCATTTTTAGAGTTGCAAGAAAATCTGTGGCTTTACTGGGGCATGAAAATAAATACCACCCGTGTAAAAAAATGATATCTGTAAAAGACTGTATTAAGAACAATAATGCATAGTCATAAGTGTTTTTGCTACTTGTTTTCCCTAGTGTTATTTTTTTTAGTTTGATAAAGCTATATGAAAATCATCAGTGGGTTAAAGCCAAGTGGATAAAGTTATACAAACAACTATATTATCTGAGTTGTAATTCTATTTGCAAGTGTTGGTTCTCACTGATCCCTCTCTAGAGTATATTAATCTACTTTTATGGGCCAACTAAGTTAATTTTAACATTGTACTGTTGGTTAGTCAGTCAATCTCTTCTGACCTCATGTTCATAATTACTCATTTATCAGATGTCAAAGGTAACTCCAGTGTATTCAGGGAAATCAAATTTGTTGCACAGCATACCTCATGAATTTGAAATTAACTATAAGAAAATCAAATTATCTGGTCAGCAACTTAAAATTTGATGTAAAGTATAATGTAAAAAAAAAAGCATATCTGTATAACTTACAAATTCAATAAAGTCCACATTGACTTTCAACATCAGTAAATAAAAAAGGTAAGCCTGTTTATATAACTGAATTTTGCTTTCTTTTCTAGTGAGCATGAGTAACCATCAGTTAAATGATACTTAAAAGTTTTCATATTTCCAGGCCTATTACTACGTTTGTTTATCAAACAGAAAAAAACTCTAATATAAGACCAAAACTGGAGTTAAAGTTGAAAATCTGTATTATTTTGCATTGTGTTTTTTTTCTTCTAAAAATCCACACATAGCTGTATTTTTATTTATTTGTTTAATATAGCCATACATTTATATGCTGCCTCATGGCAGACAGGATGAAAATCACTCACTGGTGTCCTGTGTTTAAAGGGACAGTCTACCTGAAAATATTTATTGTTTGAAAAGATGGATAATTCCTTTATTACCCATTCCCCAGTTTTGCATAACAAACATTTTTATATTGATACACTTTTTACCTCTGTGATTACCTTGTATCTAAGCCTCTGCAGACTGCCCCCTTATCTCAGTGCTATTTACAAACTTTCATTTCAGCCATTTAGTGCTGCTTCATAAATAACTTGACAGGGTTGAGCACATAGTTATCTATGTGGCAAACATGATCTAGCACTGTCTGGTTGTGAAAAGCTGAAAACATGCACTGAGATAAGAGGCGGCCTGCAGAGACTTAGAAATATAGAGGTTTAAAGGTTCAAAGTATATTAATATAACAATGTTGGTTGTGAAAAGCTGGGGAATGAGTAGTAAAGGCATTATCTATCTTTTTAAGCAATAAAAAAAAATCAAGTGGACTGTCTCTCTTTAAAGGGACAATAAAGTCAAACAAAATTAGATTTTTATGATTCAAACTTTCCAGTTTACTTCAATGATCTAATTGGCTCCAATATCTTGGTATCCTTTCTCAGGGCCTATGATTACCCAAAAAATGAACTCGCCCACTGGACGAGTAACTGAAAAAAGTTACCAGCCCGCAAGAAAATTTACTCACCCATGCGTATCTGCATGTGTGTACATTATACATTAAAAATGACAAAGTACACATTGTAGTTATAATCTCACAAACTTGTATTCTTTATTTTTGTATACATTCCTGACATTGGTCCAATTATACAATCATTGAACTACAGAATAGTGCAAAATTAGACTTTTAGTTAACTAGTATTGATATATTTTAAGCAAATATTGAAAATAAAATTAGTAACTGAGCCTCAGTCATTGTATTGAAGTCAATACAGAAAGTACCTGATTTATGCTGCACATGAAACATGGTTGAAACTGTTAACAGATGTCACTCTGAGTCAAACTACTCTGGGAAGTTAAACTCACAATCATAAACCTCATTAAGTCTTGACACCTCAAATTCTTCTGCTTGCCCCTTATCATTCAAGGTGATCAAAAGGGATTGGAACCTCTGCAACCTCAGCAATTACAAATGAAAATTTTATGTTTCATTTGTAGACCTTTTGTATGTGACATTTCTCTTTCGTGGCCCTGCCGTTGCCCATTGCATTACTGTGTCACTTGGATCAAATTGATCTACTGGTGCCAATTTTGAAGTTATGAGGGAGGATTGTCAGTTGGAAAAGCCTCTTTCACATTCTTAAGTGCTGATTGGCAAAGTTAGGATCAAGTCCATCAAACTCAGAAGATGGCCACATTTATCTCCAAATTCTCTGTTGAGTTCAGGCCAGGTGACAATTTTCAGCTTCTTCTCCCAGTCATTCTTGTTATATAAACTAGTCTTAAGAACTGTCCATTCATTCTCTATTTTCCTACAACTAACGCCCTGTGCCTCTAGTACTGGTTGAAACTGACTGATCAGAGTTCCAATGTCTTCATTGCCAAAGTCTTGAAGAATGAAAACAAAAAATCCTTGCAAAAATGTTTGATGCATATTTTTTGTTCTGCTAAAACTAAACTATACTAATTAGGACATAATAAACAAAAATGTTAATTCAATAATATATTTTGTTTAATATGTCCCAATAGTATTTTACATTTGAGAAAATCTCTAATTAAATTTGAAATGTAAAAATACCTTCTGAGTTTTTTTTGTGAGACCATGTTTTGAAGGATGTCACCGATGTTGCCTGAAGAACTCCTTCTATAATGTGTTCAAAGTGATCTTCAAAGCTGGACTGTATTGCTTCCAATATTTGTATTGCTTCTTGAAGGTATCATTCTTTCCTTTCAACTTAACTCCTTCAAACCTAGCTGTGCCTTCTTCGTCATACTGAATAGAATGAAGAAGTGACCCAGGTACAGGCCTGGAACATATATGAACATAAGATCAAAACCTCTTATAGAACAAAACAAAAAAGTACATACCTCTCTTTCAGAGCATTCAGTATTTTTTTGTCACTTCCAAACTGTTGTTGACAACTGCAACACTTGCATTTCGGTTCTGAAGAGTGTTGGACAAGTTACATAGCTGTAAAAGCACATTATACATGAAGCAAGCGTACTGGACCATTGACAGACTTGTAGCAGCTCTGTAAAAGCATCTGGCCTTTGCTTGCTGTTCTCCTCTCACACCTTTTGCATCAGCAGATTGGACATAGAAATAATTGCCCTGCTTATCTCTCCTTTTTATTCTCTCTCTCTCTCTCTCTCTCTCTCTTGGATATTTTGGTTTCTCAATTTTGAGAGTGAGAGAGGGAGGGAGAACCAGAGAAAGAGGCAGAGAGAGAGAGTGAAGGAGAGCAGCACAGGAGAGATAAAAGGATTTAGAGGTAGGGGGAAAGGAACAGAGAGGTTGGAACCGGAGTGGGGAGGGTGAAATGGAGGGATAGAAAAGGGGCTTCAGACACATGGGGAGAAAAGAGAGCTGGAGAGATAGCGAAAGAGAGAGCAGAGGGAAGGGACACCATTGCTTTGTAACCTTTGTGGAAATGGTCAAGTGCACGCCAGAAGTGGCCTACCCATCATGCTCATCTGCTTGTGTAGGCAATAGTGTCCTCATTTTCAAAGAAGCATAGCTGTTCTTAAGATTTGCACGGTTGAGTGCTGACTTGTGATAAAATAAATATAACCCTAGTAGAGTAGATCCTTTAACTTCTGATTACTCTCATTATTGGCTGCTGTGTCCCTGACACTGAGCTCCATGCGGTGACTCATGCAGTGAATTGCAACAACATGCTTTCTCTGTCCTTGTCATTTCTGCACAACTCCTCCATTTTTTCCCCAGCATCACTGCTACTCCATCAGTGGCTATTGCAACTAGTTTCTCCTTCCACGACTGGTCAAGGTGTTGTGTAAGTGCAGCATTTATTGCCTGAGAAATTGTTTCAGCATCAGCCTTTTCAACTGACTGCAAAGCCATAAATCTTGTATGTAACTTGCCTTCTACTGCAAATCTGACATAAATAATTTCTTCCTCAATCACTGCACTGAACGATCACACAAAAACTTGGCAGCTGCATATTTTGTTTTTGTATGTTTTCTTTCTTCCTGTGCAATAAAGTGTACAAATGACCGTGCTGATATGGCATTAAGATAGGTATCTCCCACATCCAAACCCTTCATTTTGTCAAGTCTGTAGAAACAAAATAGAGATAAAAATTACAATTTTGGACAGAAAGTAATATAAACTAAGCAGACAGTTAGGGAAAAGCCAAACACAATGTATACAATAAAAGCAGACACTTACTTGCATAATCTGGAAAGTTAGAGAAAGGCCTTGATTTAATGGCAAGGAGATGAGCGTTGCAAAACAGTAGTTTTAGTTTCTCTGTGCCTTTGTCATGGTAGCGATTGCCTGTCCAGCTGGTGTTTCAGTCTGCTTTAATTTTCGGTTTGACTCACAATGGACACTCCACAGATGCCCTGATGAAAGCTCATTTGATCGAATACTTTCAAGTTTCATTGTGCTGGTACCTTCCACAAATGCATTCCGTTTGTTTGAAAATGCCTGGCATACACTACATAGCATAACCTGTTTTGAGCTGTTGTACACAAGCCACTCTCTCTTTTCCCCCCATTAATCATCCAGCTGTCTTTGAATTGTCTCTCTCTCTCTCTTTTCCTTTTCATGCTGTCTGTCCCTTTCTCTCTTTTCTGCATCATCTACCTTCTTCTTCTTCTTTGACGGTTCACTGACATTATTAAGATAGCGCTGCATCATATAACCATTACCTTGATATGGAACAGGAATTATCAGTAAGTCTGCAAAATATAGATTAAAGTAAACCTGAGCAGCAGTATCTGCTGACGGTATTCTGCGCTCAAAAAAATAGTGCGTATGCTGTGACATTGTTTTGGTAACTTCCAGAAGCATGGTCGGTATGTCAGAAAAATATAGAGTAATGCAAACCTGAGCAGCACTTTCTTTAATTATTTCCGCTGGTATTGTAGCCCATACAAAATTGTGCATCAGCTGCAACATCGCTAACAAGGTACTTAGTATTGTGCACCACAAAACATAAAGCGTCTGCCGTTAACGAGGGTGTTTGCTGTGACATCAATCCGATCCGGAACATAAGCTTATATCAATGCTCCCAAATAAAAGTGCGTATGCTCCCAAAAAATATACGGCTAGATTACGAGTTGTGCGTTAGGGTTAAAAAGCCGCATTGAGAGGTCCCAACGCTGCTTTTTAACGCCCGTTGGTACAGGTGTAGCGCTCATTTTTTTGGCCAGACTCGGAAATATCGCAAATCCACTTACGTCAATTGCGTATCTTCAATGGGACTTGCATAGCGCCGGTATTATGAGTCTGACAAAAAGTGAGCGATACACCCTCTCCTGTCAAGACTGATACCGCATTTAAAAGTCAGTAGTTAAGAGTTTTACACTACAATGCCGTAGCATAAAACTCTTAACTAAAGTGCTAAAAAGTACACTAACACCCATAAACTACCTATTAACCCCTAAACCGAGGCCCCCCACATCGCAAACACTAAAAAAATGTTTTAACCCCTAATCTGCCGAACCGGACATCGCCGCCACTATAATAAACATATTAACCCCTAAACCGCCGCACTCCCGCATCACAAACACTGGTTAAATATTATTAAGCCATAATCTGCCTGCCCTAACATTGCCGACACCTACCTACATTTATTAACCCCTAATCTGCCACCCCAACGTCGCAGCCACTATATTAAATGTATTAACCCCTAAACCTAAGTCTAACCCTAAACCTAACCCCCCTAAATGAAATATAATTTAAAAAAAATCTAAATGAAATTACTATCATTAACTAAATTATTCCTATTTAAAACTAAATACCTGTAAAATAAACCCTAAGATAGCTACAATATAACTAATAGTTACATTGTATCTATCTTAGGGCTTATTTTTATTTTACAGGCAACTTTGTATTTATTTTAACTAGTTACAATAGTTATTAAATAGTTATTAACTATTTAATAACTACCTAGTTAAAATAAAGACAAATAAACCCAACCTATGTTACAATTACACCTAACACTACACTATAATGAAATTAATTACCTAAACTAAATACAATTAATTACAATTTAAATAAATTATCTGAAGTACGGAAAAAAAAACACTAAATTACAGAAAATAATAAAATAAGTACAGGAATTTTAAACTAATTACACCTACTCTAATCACCCTAACAAAATAAAAAGCCCCCCAAAATAAAAAAAGCCCTACCCTACACTAAATTACAAAGAGCCCTTAAAAGGGCCTTTTGCAGGGCATTTCCCCAAAGTAATCAGCTCTTTTACCTGTAAAAAAAAAAAAGTACAAATACCCCCCCAACATTAAAACCCACCACCCACACAACCAACCCTACTCTAAAACCCACCCAATCCCCCTTTAAAAAACCTAACACTAACCCCTTGAAGATCACCCTACCAATCTGAATTAAGGTAGAAAAAATCCTATTGGCTGATGCATTCTATTGGATGACGTCATTTAAAGGAACCTTCATTCTTTAGTCGGCCATCACTTGAAGAGGATGCTCCGCGTCGGATGTCTTGAAGATGGAGCCGCTCCATGCCGGATGGATGAAGATAGAAGATGCCGCCTGGATGAAGACTTCTGCCCGTCTGGAGGACCACTTCTGCCCATCTGGAGGACCACTTCTGCCGACTTCTCAAGGTAGGGTGATCTTCAAGGGGTTAGTGTTAGGTTTTTTTAAGGGGGGATTGGGTAGGTTTTAGAGTAGGGTTGGTTGTGTGGGTGGTGGGTTTTAATGTTGGGGGGTATTTGTAATTTTTTTTTACAGGTAAAAGAGCTGATTACTTTGGTGCAATGCCCCGCAAAAGGCCCTTTTAAGGGCTATTTGTAATTTAGTGTAGGGTAGGGCTTTTTTTATTTGGGGGGCTTTTTTATTTTGTTAGGGGGATTAGAGTAGGGGTAATTAGTTTAAAAATCTTGTAATTATTTTATTATTTTCTGTAATTTAGTGGGTTTTTTTTCGTACTTTAGATAATTTATTTAAATTGTAATTAATTGTATTTAGTTTAGGTAATTAATTTCATTATAGTGTAGTGTTAGGTGTAATTGTAACATAGGTTAGTTTTATTTTACAGGTAAATGTGTCTTTATGTTAACTATGTAGTTATTAAATAGTAAATAACTATTTAATAACTATTGTACCTTGTTAAAATAAATACAAAGTTGCCTGTAAAATAAAAATAAACCCTAAGATAGATACAATGTAACTATTAGGGGTGTTTAGACTCGGGGTTCATGTTAGGGTGTTAGGTGTAGACATAAAATGTATTTCCCCATAGGAAGCAATGGCCTTGATTTAATGGCAAGGAGATGAGCGTTGCAAAACAGTAGTTTTAGTTTCTCTGTGCCTTTGTCATGGTAGCGATTGCCTGTCCAGCTGGTGTTTCAGTCTGCTTTAATTTTCGGTTTGACTCACAATGGACACTCCACAGATGCCCTGATGAAAGCTCATTTGATCGAATACTTTCAAGTTTCATTGTGCTGGTACCTTCCACAAATGCATTCCGTTTGTTTGAAAATGCCTGGCATACACTACATAGCATAACCTGTTTTGAGCTGTTGTACACAAGCCACTCTCTCTTTTCCCCCCATTAATCATCCAGCTGTCTTTGAATTGTCTCTCTCTCTCTTTTCCTTTTCATATTGTCTGTCCCTTTCTCTCTTTTCTGCATCATCTACCTTCTTCTTCTTCTTTGACGGTTCACTGACATTATTAAGATAGCGCTGCATCATATAACCATTACCTTGATATGGAACAGGAATTATCAGTAAGTCTGCAAAATATAGATTAAAGTAAACCTGAGCAGCAGTATCTGCTGACGGTATTCTGCGCTCAAAAAAATAGTGCGTATGCTGTGACATTGTTTTGGTAACTTCCAGAAGCATGGTCGGTATGTCAGAAAAATATAGAGTAATGCAAACCTGAGCAGCACTTTCTTTAATTATTTCCGCTGGTATTGTAGCCCATACAAAATTGTGCATCAGCTGCAACATCGCTAACAAGGTACTTAGTATTGTGCACCACAAAACATAAAGCGTCTGCCGTTAACGAGGGTGTTTGCTGTGACATCAATCCGATCCGGAACATAAGCTTATATCAATGCTCCCAAATAAAAGTGCGTATGCTCCCAAAAAATATACGGCTAGATTACGAGTTGTGCGTTAGGGTTAAAAAGCCGCATTGAGAGGTCCCAACGCTGCTTTTTAACGCCCGTTGGTACAGGTGTAGCGCTCATTTTTTTGGCCAGACTCGGAAATATCGCAAATCCACTTACGTCAATTGCGTATCTTCAATGGGACTTGCCTAGCGCCGGTATTATGAGTCTGACAAAAAGTGAGAGATACACCCTCTCCTGTCAAGACTGATACCGCATTTAAAAGTCAGTAGTTAAGAGTTTTACACTACAATGCCGTAGCATAAAACTCTTAACTAAAGTGCTAAAAAGTACACTAACACCCATAAACTACCTATTAACCCCTAAACCGAGGCCCCCCACATCGCAAACACTAAAAAAATGTTTTAACCCCTAATCTGCCGAACCGGACATCGCCGCCACTATAATAAACATATTAACCCCAAAACCGCCGCACTCCCGCATCACAAACACTGGTTAAATATTATTAAGCCATAATCTGCCTGCCCTAACATTGCCGACACCTACCTACATTTATTAACCCCTAATCTGCCACCCCAACGTCGCAGCCACTATATTAAATGTATTAACCCCTAAACCTAAGTCTAACCCTAAACCTAACCCCCCTAAATGAAATATAATTTAAAAAAAATCTAAATGAAATTACTATCATTAACTAAATTATTCCTATTTAAAACTAAATACCTGTAAAATAAACCCTAAGATAGCTACAATATAACTAATAGTTACATTGTATCTATCTTAGGGCTTATTTTTATTTTACAGGCAACTTTGTATTTATTTTAACTAGTTACAATAGTTATTAAATAGTTATTAACTATTTAATAACTACCTAGTTAAAATAAAGACAAATAAACCCAACCTATGTTACAATTACACCTAACACTACACTATAATGAAATTAATTACCTAAACTAAATACAATTAATTACAATTTAAATAAATTATCTGAAGTACGGAAAAAAAAAACACTAAATTACAGAAAATAATAAAATAAGTACAGGAATTTTAAACTAATTACACCTACTCTAATCACCCTAACAAAATAAAAAGCCCCCCCAAAATAAAAAAAGCCCTACCCTACACTAAATTACAAAGAGCCCTTAAAAGGGCCTTTTGCAGGGCATTTCCCCAAAGTAATCAGCTCTTTTACCTGTAAAAAAAAAAAAGTACAAATACCCCCCCAACATTAAAACCCACCACCCACACAACCAACCCTACTCTAAAACCCACCCAATCCCCCTTTAAAAAACCTAACACTAACCCCTTGAAGATCACCCTACCAATCTGAATTAAGGTAGAAAAAATCCTATTGGCTGATGCATTCTATTGGATGACGTCATTTAAAGGAACCTTCATTCTTTAGTCGGCCATCACTTGAAGAGGATGCTCCGCGTCGGATGTCTTGAAGATGGAGCCGCTCCATGCCGGATGGATGAAGATAGAAGATGCCGCCTGGATGAAGACTTCTGCCCGTCTGGAGGACCACTTCTGCCCATCTGGAGGACCACTTCTGCCGACTTCTCAAGGTAGGGTGATCTTCAAGGGGTTAGTGTTAGGTTTTTTTAAGGGGGGATTGGGTAGGTTTTAGAGTAGGGTTGGTTGTGTGGGTGGTGGGTTTTAATGTTGGGGGGTATTTGTAATTTTTTTTTACAGGTAAAAGAGCTGATTACTTTGGTGCAATGCCCCGCAAAAGGCCCTTTTAAGGGCTATTTGTAATTTAGTGTAGGGTAGGGCTTTTTTTATTTGGGGGGCTTTTTTATTTTGTTAGGGGGATTAGAGTAGGGGTAATTAGTTTAAAAATCTTGTAATTATTTTATTATTTTCTGTAATTTAGTGGGTTTTTTTTCGTACTTTAGATAATTTATTTAAATTGTAATTAATTGTATTTAGTTTAGGTAATTAATTTCATTATAGTGTAGTGTTAGGTGTAATTGTAACATAGGTTAGTTTTATTTTACAGGTAAATGTGTCTTTATGTTAACTATGTAGTTATTAAATAGTAAATAACTATTTAATAACTATTGTACCTAGTTAAAATAAATACAAAGTTGCCTGTAAAATAAAAATAAACCCTAAGATAGATACAATGTAACTATTAGTTTTATTGTAGCTATCTTAGGGTTTATTTTACAGGTAAGTATTTAGTTTTCAATAGGAATAATTTATTTAATCATAGTAATTTTATTTAGATTTTTTAAAATTATATTTCAGTTAGGGGGGGTTAGGTTTAGGGTTAGACTTAGGTTTAGGGGTTAATACATTTAATATAGTGGCGGCGACGTTGGGGGCGCCAGATTAGGGGTTAATAAATGTAGGCAGGTGTCGGCGATGTTAGGGCTGGCAGATTATGGCTTAATAATATTTAACTAGTGTTTGCGATGCGGGAGTGCGGCCGTTTAGGGGTTAATATGTTTATTATAGTGGTGGCGACGTTGTGGGCAGCAGATTAGGGTTTAATAAATGTAGTTAGGTTGCGGCGACATTGGGGCCGCAGATTAGGTTTTAATAAATATAATGTAGGGTTCTGCGATGTTGGGGCATCAGATTAAGGGTTCATAAGTATAACGTAGGTGGCGGCGGTGTCCGGAGCAGCAGATTAGGGGTTAATATTATAATGTAGGTGTCAGCGATGTCTGGGGCGGCAGATTAGGGGTTAATAAGTGTAAGATTAGGGGTGTTTAGACTCGGGGTTCATGTTAGGGTGTTAGGTGTAGACATAAAATGTATTTCCCCATAGGAAGCAATGGGGCTGCGTTAGGAGCTTTACGCTGCTTTTTTGCAGGTGTTTTTTTCAGCTGGCTCTCCCCCATTGATTCCTATGGGGAAATCGTGCATGAGCACGTTTTACCTGCTCACCGCTACCGTAAGCAGCGCTAGTATTGAGGTGAGATGTGGAGCTAAATTTTGCTCTTCGCTCACTTTTTTGCGGTTAATGCTGGGTTTGCAAATACCCGTAATACCAGCGCTGTCTGTAAGTGAGTGGTGAGCATAAACTGCTCGTTAGCACCGCACCCCTGTTAACACAAAACTCGTAATCTAGGTGAGAGTGCGCCCTGTCGTGACATCACTAACAACGGACCACAAAATAGTATTAAGGGGCTGCTGTAAAAAATTAGTGCGGCTGCAGTATTAAGCTTGCAAAAAAAAGGTAGGACACAATATTTTGCCCCCCAAAAAAATAATGCAAAGCTGCCATGGTGAGATCGCCAGCCGGGCTGGTAAATGGAATATTTTCTTGACCGCAAGAATTTTTACTCACCATGGGCGACCGGAATGGTCTATTCATATTCCCTGTTTTCTAGAAAAACATATATAGGTATTCTCAGAAGCAGAAATTGTTACACATTTGGCAGCTGCAGTTTTTATGGCTACTGCTAGAATGTTGACTTATTCAAAGTTAAGAGTTCAGAGAATGTCTCTGTGTGCAGCAAAGGGAGAGCAGTTAGACTATTCTTGAAAGCAGATTAATCCCATGGCCCATGTTTTCCCTTTTGCACAAACAAAGACTCCTCTCCATAGAGTTCCCATACTGTCTAAACCATTGTTCTTCAATATTGCTCCTCAGGACCCACTAACAGGCCAGATTTGAAAGATATTTGAACTAAAACTCACTCAGGAACCATGGTTACCAACTTGTTTTTATCTCATCCAAGTTAATACTGAAATCTGGTGGGACCTAGAGACTGAAACTGAAAAACCCTGAATTCTAAACAATTTGCTTTATGTTGTTTGATTATTATGTGCCATAAAAATAGTAACATATTTATTCCAAAACATTTATTTAGGCTCCTGCAAAGGATGTAATAATGATGTGCCTTATTATGGCAACAGTTGCTGTTCCAGTATCTTTGCCGCCTGCTTTATCCATCAATCTCCTGTATTCACAACATCGTTTAAAGAAGATGGGCATCTTTTGCATCAGCCCCCAGCGGATCAATCTGTGTGGCCAATTAAACCTCTTCTGTTTTGACAAGGTAATGTTTTTATATTATCTGTGATGATTACAATATGTATGCAATGAACAGTTTTGTATTATTTTACAATGTTTAGGATTAATTTATGTTCCGTTATTTATTTAAATATAGACAGGTACTTTAACAGAAGATGGATTAGATTTATGGGGAATTGTTCCTTCACAAGGAAAAGGGTAAGTTTGATCTCAAAAAATAATCTTATATTGATTATTTTTATTGATATTAATTAATTTACTACCCATAGAAAATGGCCCAGCATAAATTACTATTGCCACGGACACAATAGATTTGCTAAAATGCACGCAAGTGGCTGCATATGACACTCCCATTTCTATAGTGTATGCCAGGTGCAAATCCACTTGTTTTTATCAGTTTTAGTTACATTGTGTTCCACTTGGTAAAGGGACATGAACCACACATTTTCTTTCATGATTTATAAAGAGCACGCAATTTTAAACAACTTTCCAATTTACTTCTATTATCTAATTTGCTTCATTTTCTTGATCCTTTGTTGAAAAGCATATCTAAATAGGCCCAGTAGCTGCTGATTGGTGGCTGCACATAGATGCCTCATGTGATTGGCTCACCCATGTGCATTGCTATTTCTTCAACATAGGATATCTGAAGAATTAAGCAAATTAAAAAAATAGAAGTAAATTGGAATGTTTATATTTTTTTTCTCTATATGAACAATGAAAGAAAAATGTTGGGTTTCATATGTCTTTAACCTTAAAGGAAGCCATTTAAAGACAAATTACCATCTCCATTTTCCAACAGAAAGTTCTTCTCACTCAGCATTTCACCATCAGTCTAGGCATTTTTAAGGAAAGCCTAGACGATTTTTTGGATCCCATTTGCATCTGCACATTTTGCATAATTACCCAGAATGTGCAATTAAAAGTAAAATCTTAAAAATATATATATATTAATACAACAATTATATATTTTTCCATTATTTATCTTTTTTGTAAAAAAGGGGTTACTGTCCACTTACTGAGTGAACACAATTAATAGCAACAGTACTGAGGTGGAGTAGATACATACAGTTTTGTAAATTGCATAGAAGACAACCACTGTAATTTTCCTCCTGTCAGTATAAGGTTTCACTATTTTCTTGGTAGAGTGATTGCGCTCACAATTTTGTCCCACATTCAGGCTCCGATGTTAAAAGCATTGTGATAACAGAGATATTTTAAAAAGGAATCAGTCACGCAATCAAGATGAATCATGACATTTTATAAAGGGCTGAAATAATTGTTTGAATGCAATATCGTCAAAAGGCTTCTTACTTTTCTTCTCTGTGGGAGGCAATGCTTCTCTGATACTGGCGGAATTTTAAACGCAGCATTGCCAACTACATTGAAGGTGTAATGTAAATTGTTACTTTACAGGGGGCGGAGCTAGACGCAGCACAGATCAGACGTGCAGACATGGAGCTCCCAACCAAATATTTGATAAAAGCTTATTTTATATAATTTGTTGGGCAAATTTACCAGCCTAAAGAGCACTCCATCTATTGCCTACACTCATGCCCTATTTTGAGCCCAGGGTTATTCATTTTACGGGCAAATTCATCAGCCTGAAGAACACTTCATCTTTTGCCTACACTCCTGCCCTGTTTTGAAACTAGGGTGAAGATGCGGCTTTATTGCAGGCATTTTTAGGAACCATATCTCTCTAAGTTATAAAACTGTTGTCGGCAATGCTCCGGAGGGTCCGGGATCCGCTCCGGAGCAACAGAGTTTAAGGAGGCGACTTAAGGGAAACCCCTACATCGGAGGCAGCTGGCTGAGCACAGTGAATTAACCCGACTACCGGCTACCCATTCCCGATACGTCCACCTCACCCCCAGTGGAAACCTGAAGGACTGACTGAGTAGAGAGCCGTGCTGTAGTAGTGAGTGGTGGTGCTGACTGAAGAGACGTGAGATTCAAGGATTGAAATCAGTGACAGAGACCGCGCTTCTTTTACAATCTTGGCGCGAACGGCGGCCATTTTATGACCTCTGGAAGGAGACACTGCAGAGGTAGGGCCCGCATAAACATACTACGAGGATCTAACGCTGCAGTCAGGGTAAGCGTATAACACTCCACATTGCCCAATACCCCTGGCCACCCCATTGAAACAGACTGTTCACATCACAGGGCCATTATCATAGTATCCGCACCAAGGAATAACAACATCTTTGAGAGGTGTTTAAAAACAGTGCTAAACCTTACAGGGGGAAAAAAAAAACACAAATACACCATCTGCTGTTACTAACCACAACATCATAACAGCAGGAGTGGGTAAAATATTACAGCCATAGGAGGGGACAAGGTCGTATCGCCATAGTGCAACAACACCTGCACTGATTTTATAGCGACAGATCACTACGGATACAGGAAAGCAACACCTCTGCACCAACCTCCAACACAGAGACAATAAAACCCACATCATCTACTGCAGAGGGTGCCATGATCTTCTACTGGTAGTGGCGATGGGAGAGTGTTCCGGAGTAGAGAGGGGTTATCTTGACTCCAATGTAAAATTTGTGTTTACTCCTACCACGAGTAATGAGACGGACTACTGCTACAATTCTAGAACTTAGAATCTACTCTGGGACTGTAGAAAACTTAGTACAGCACCTTTGAGTTGTCCCTCTGTTTAGACGCTTCTTCAGCCTGCTCAATCTTTGCAGCAGCATGGGTCACTGAGTTTGCAGATGTCTGCCTGCAAGATGGGAATAGGGTAATATGGCACTGCGTACTTAAAAACTGGGGACCTTATATATAAAATACACTGTTGCCTACTATAAACTTGTGTATGATGTCTACTCCACAGCTTAATCCTTATTGGGGGCATGTTCTTGTACTCATATCCTGTGGTACGTAGCTGTGCAGGACTTCACATGGTAAAATATTCCTGTCTAACTGCCCAGGTTGTGTTTACAACAACACATGTATCAATGTGCTAGTATGTCATGATATTTTTAGGGAGTTCTATACAGTCTCATACTATGACGATATTGTATCTGACAACATGTGAGGCTTTTAGGTATACTCTCCCTTAAATACTAGCTCCCATATATTGCCAACACCAGTGCCTTTCACACTCAACATAGCTTAGACATGATATACGCTATTTAAATTTGAGTTTTTCTAACTACATTTATATTATATATATGTTTGCTGATGTATTTAGTCTGTTACGCCACTTACTAGTTAGGATTGATGGCTTCAGTCCCAAACCTATTGTTAAGATATTTATTGTTTGAATGTCTGTTAAGATATTCCACATACTTTAAAAAATCCTACATAGACTAGTCTATAGAGTAAAATGATAGGTGCAGTGTGTGCTAGGTGCTATATATGCTGGGCTCTGTTTGTGCTAGGTATTGGGTGTGTTGGGTACTGTAGGTGCTGCATGTGCTAGGTGCTGCGTGTGCTAGGTGCTGCGTGTGCTAGGTGCTGCGTGTGCTAGGTACTATGTGTGCTAGGTGTTGCGTGTGCTAGGTACTATGTGTGTGCTAGGTACTTTGTGTGCTAGGTGCTGCGTGTGCTAGGTACTATGTGTGCTAGGTGCCGCGTGCGCTAGGTACTAGGTGTGCTAGGTGCTGCATGTGCTAGGCACTATGTGTGTGCTAGGTACTGCGTGTGCTAGGTACTATGTGTGCAAGGTGCTGCATGTGCTAGGTACTATGTGTGCTAGGTGCCGTGTGTGCTAGGTACTATGTGTGCTAGGTGCCGCGTGTGCTAGGTACTATGTGTGCTAGGTGCTGCGTGTGCTAGGTACTCTGTGTGCTAGGTGCTGCCTGTGCTAGGTACTATGTGTACTAGGTGCTGCGTGTGCTAGGTACTATGTGTGCTAGGTACTATGTGTACTAGGTACTATGTGTGCTAGGTGCTGCGTGTGCTAGGTTCTATGTGGGCTAGGTGCTGCGTGTGCTAGGTACTATGTGTGCTAGGTGCTGCGTGTGCTAGGTACTATGTGTGCTAGGTGCTGCGTGTGCTAGGTACTATCTGTACTAGGTGCTGCGTGTGCTAGGTTCTATGTGGGCTAGGTGCTGCGTGTGCTAGGTACTATGTGTGCTAGGTGCTGCGTGTGCTAGGTACTATGTGTGCTAGGTGCTGCGTGTGCTAGGTGCTGCGTGTGCTAGGTACTATGTGTGCTAGGTGCTGCGTGTGCTAGGTGCTGTGTGTGCTAGGTACTATGTGTACTAGGTGCTGTGTGTGCTAGGTACTATGTGTGCTAGGTGCTGCATGTGCTAGGTTCTATGTGGGCTAGGTGCTGCGTGTGCTAGGTACTATGTGTGCTAGGTGCTGCGTGTGCTAGGTACTATGTGTGCTAGGTGCTGCGTGTGCTAGGTACTATGTGTGCTAGGTGCTGTGTGTGCTAGGTTCTATGTGGGCTAGGTGCTGCGTGTGCTAGGTACTATGTGTGCTAGGTGCTGCGTGTGCTAGGTACTATGTGTGCTAGGTGCTGCGTGTGCTAGGTACTATCTGTGCTAGGTGCTGCGTGTGCTAGGTTCTATGTGGGCTAGGTGCTGCGTGTGCTAGGTACTATGTGTGCTAGGTGCTGCGTGTGCTAGGTACTATGTGTGCTAGGTGCTGCGTGTGCTAGGTACTATGTGTGCTAGGTGCTGCGTGTGCTAGGTACTCTGTGTGTTAGGTGTTGCGTGTGCTAGGTACTATGTGTGCTAGGTGTTGCGTGTGCTAGGTACTATGTGTGCTAGGTGCTGCGTGTGCTAGGTACTATGTGTGCTAGGTACTATGTGTGCTAGGTGCTGCGTGTGATAGGTACTATGTGTGCTAGGTGCTGCGTGTGCTAGGTGCTGCGTGTGCTAGGTGATGCGTGTGCTAGGTACTGCGTGTGCTAGGTGCTGCGTGTGCTAGGTACTATGTGTGTTAGGTGCTGCTGCGTGGTCTAGGTGCTGCTGCGTGGGCTAGGTGCTGAGTGCCCTAGGTACTTCGTGTGCCAGGTGCTGTGTGTGCCAGGTACTAGGTGCGCTTGGTACTTTATGTACTAGGCGCTGCGTGTGCTAGGTCCTGTGTGTAGTTCCTAAGCAGTCATCTCCTACAACTAACCCTGACATTATCTAATAGTCTTGCCTCTTCTTTAAAATAATCACTCACTCCTTTTGTCGTCTAGTATGTTCGCAGAATCTGCTCCTCAATTTATGTGATCGAGTTTATTTATATATTGTAAAGCAACTTATACAAACTTTGCTCTTTGGAGTACTAAATTTAAATTTATTCTACACGCCTCATCCCCCGCTCCCCCCCATAGCTAGAGCCCACGTCAGGGTTCAACCTAGGTGAATTATTTTCACCTCAATTCCTAGCAATTTACTTATGACTTACGATGTATCAATGTTTTGATGGTTATTGCAACCGGACCTGCGTGTCCAAACCTTTTCTTTGTGTATGTTTGAACAGGGGTCCTGCATGTCCCCAAGTGTTACCTTTCATTCTAAAACTGAATAAAAATTCATTTAAAAAAAAAAAAATTGTTACTTTACAGAAACCAGTTTTACTTTTAGTGAACACACATTCTATGTTGTCTAAACATGCTTTTAACACACACCTGCTGCTGGGATTCAAGTTCACTGGTGATGTGAACGGATTTTGGACAGTGATTCTTATTGTTTCTTATGGAAGGAACATTAAAGGGACACCAAACCCTAAAATTTTCTTTTATTATTCAGATAGAGAATACAAATTTAAACAACATTACAATTTACTTCTATTATTTATTTTACTTCATTATTTAGATATTCTTAGTTGAAGAAAAAGCAATGCACATGGGTGAGCCAATCACACAAGGCTTCTATGTGCAGGAACCAATCAGCAGCTACTGAGCCTATCTAGATATGCTTTTTAGCAAAGAATATCAAGAGAATAAAACAAATTAGATAATAGAAGTAAACTAGAAAGTTGTTTAAAATTGCATGCTCTTTCTAAATCATGAAAGAAAAAATGTGGGTTTCATGTCCCTTTAACACTCGCCAGGACAGAGCAGGACAGCCCATTTATTTATAAAATATCGCTAGCTGCATGGATTCTGAGACTGGCGAGACAAAAAGGTAATTTCTCGTGGATCTGACAATGCTTTAAACATCGGGCCTCAATCAGTTGACAATGCTTGACATATTGTACCTTAGATTATTGATAGCTGAACTATTAACCAGCAATAAATAAAAAATGGTATCTTGTACAATACAACTGATCTCATATAAATTGAATTGTTTTGACGCGTTGATAAAGAAAGTGATTATGCTTTACCTGATGGTAACTCTGTTGTTTAAACTTGGGGTTTTTAACTCCACTTCTCAAGTAGAGAAAAAAGTTTAGGATTTAAGTTTTGTGCATCAATAACAATGACTGATCCCCTCATGAAGAGACATTATAGTATTTTGTATGTGTATATCAGCAATTAGGTACTGTATTTCAAACTAAATGAAATATTCTAAAAATGTAATACTGTCATTTTATTCACACAATTTACAAGATTTTGCCATTTAAAGAAACAAAGCCAGATGAAATGATTGTTCCTGGCCTCTTTAGTCAGAGCCACATCTAAATGAGTTTGTGCTCTAGTCTTAAGAATTATTGTGCAGAATGTTGCAGGGTCAGTTGAACTTTAGTATGCTAGAGGCACTCCAGTCTCTCTCAAGGAAGAGAAACAATCTTTTCAAAGGTATTTTACAAAAACAGGCAAAATAATTAAAATACTTAATCAATGTATATTACAATGCTGTTTTATTTTCCTAATTAAACATTTTAGTTAGTATCATTAAATCAAAATCAGCATGTATTTTATGCTGCACTGCTATAAACTGCTTAAATCTATTAACATTTCTATTATTATTTTTTTAAATACCAAACAGTTAATCTTTTGATTTGCAGTTTTCAGGAAGTACAACATTGTTATCCTGGGTGCGCTTTACGCTGGAGTCCTTTGCTTGGAGCGATGGCCAGTTGTCATTCATTAGTTGTACTGGATGGAAAAATAAATGGGGATCCTCTGGACTTAAAAATGTTTGAAGGCTCAGGATGGGTAGTATTATTAAAGTTTGTCAATGCAGTAAACGTTTAGTAGTATCATACAACATTGTCAATATTTGCAATAATTTAGGACATAGTGACAATGAGTGTTTAATTATACAGATAGTTAAAATGACAAAGATAAAGTTTGTGTGTCTTTTACAGGAAATATACATGAAGGAGGATGGGAATTCTGAAGCATGCATGGTGGTAAAACCAGGGGCAGCATTGCATGATGTAAGTGAGATTAAAGGGATAGTAAACATCAAAAATGTTATTGTTTAAAAAGATAGATAATTCCTTTATTTACCATTCCCCAGTTTTGCATAACCAACACAGTTATATTAATATACATTTTACCTCTGTAATTACCTTGTATCTAAGCCTCTGCAGACTGCCTCCTTATCTCTTTTGACAGACTTGCATTTCAGGTAAATATTGCTGACTCTTAAATAACCTCACGCGCATGAGCACAATGTTATCTATATGAAACACATGAACTAATACCCTCTAGCTGTGAAATATTGTCAAATTCATTCAGATAAGAGGCGGCCTTTAAGAGCTTAGATATTAGCACATGAGCCTACCTAGGTTTAGCTTTCAACTAAGAATACCAAGAGAACAAAGCAATTATGATGACAAAAGTAAATTAGAAAAAAGTTTAATTTGGGCTTTACTATCCCTTTGACCTGTAATTTATGGCCACATGTGTTTTGATAATACCCAGAGAAGATGTTCAATAGCTGTATCTTGGATTTGTGTATGAAATAAAAATTTTAGGAAAAAGTAAAAACGTACAATCACAAGGGCAAATGATTTATGTAAAATCTAATAAGCACTATTAAATAATACCTTTAGACAAAATAATCTAGACTGGTCTATGAGTAAGGCAGTGCTTCGTGAAATGCATAAGACCGTATCTCCATATCCTATGGATATGTTTTTAAAGCTTTTGCTTTGCTGATTACAATGTCAGTGATTTCTAATGAATAAAATATATGGACATTTCTCTCCGTGCCCACTTGTTCCTGTTTTTTAATTTAAACCATTTAACATGTTTTCCAAAATGCATTAAAGGGACAGTCTAGTCAAAATTAAACTTTCATGATTCAGATAAGGCATGTGATTTTAAACAACTTCTCTCTGCTAAAAATATTGGCCACTACTCTATACTCATCTTACTTGACCTCTTAGCTGCCTTCGATACAGTTGACCACCCCCTTCTCCTACAGACCCTTAGCTCTTTTGGCCTCTGTGACACTGCTCTTTCCTGGATTCACTCCTATCTTTCGTACAGGTCTTTTCTGTGTCATTTGCCGCCGACTCCTCCTCTCCTATGCCTCTGTCTGTTGGAGTACCTCAAGGTTCTGTTCTGGGTCCTCTACTCTTCTCCATCTATACTTCTTTGCTGGGTAAACTTATCAACAGTTATGGCTTCAAATATCACCTCTATGCTGATGACACCCAGATATACCTCTCCATCCCTGCTCTCTCTCCCTCTGTCCCTTCTCATGTCAACGACTGCTTATCTGGTATTTATTCCTGGATGGCCTCTCACCACCTAAAGATTAACATATCCAAGACTGAGCTCCTTCTTATCTCCCCCTCAAGCTCTACGCCGACTTCTGACTTCTCTATCCCTGTTGTCGGCTTTACCATTTCCCCATCGCCCCATGTCTGCTGCCTCAGAGTTACACTTGACTCAAATCTATCCTTCATCCCCCATATCCAATCACTTTCTACATCCTGCCGCAACCATTTACGCAACATTTCCAAGATTCGCCCTTTTCTGAGTGCTGACACCACAAAGCAAATAATCCACTCCCTTGTTATTTTTCTGACTTGACTACTGCAATAACCTACTCGCTGGCCTCCTCTTTCCCTCCTCTCCCCCCTTCAATCCATCCTAATTGCCTCTGCCAGGCTGATCCACCTTTCCCGTCGCTCTGTATCTGCTGCACCTCTCTGCGAGTCCCTTCATTGGCTCCCCATTCACAGCAGAATTAAATTCAAAATTCTCACCCTTACATAAAAAGCTCTCACCAATGCCACTCCCCTTTACCTATCCTCTCTAATTAACAAGTATACTCTAGCCCGCCCACTAAGATCCAGCAATGACCTGCTCCTTGCATCTGCAACTATCACCTCCTCTCATGCTAGACTGCAGAACTTCTGTCGTGCACACCTACCCTCTGGAACACTCTCCCTCGTGCTATCAGGCTTTGCACTAATCTTTCTTCCTTTAAATGTTCCCTGAAGACTTTTATGTTTAGGGAAGCCTACCACCCAACTAAATAAAAATTAATTTCACTTACCTAACATTTCCCTCATCTAACTCTGTATTAACATCTTTCTCAATCTTGCAGTCCTAACCTCCTACCCTTCTAGATTGTAAGTTCCCACGGGAATAGGGTCCTCAATCCCTCCTGTATGTATTTGTAAATTTTGTACTGTCTCTTACAAGTCTTCTATTGTTTTATTTAAATAATTTGTATCCATGGACAGTGCTGCGGAATATGTTGGCGCTTCATAAATAAAGTATAATAATAATAATAATAACAACTTTCCAATTCACTTTTTTCATCAAATTTGCTTTGTTCTCTTGGTATTCTTTGTCGAAGCTAAACAAAGGTAGGCTCATTTGCCAATTTCTAAGCCCTTCATATTTCAATGCATTTGACAGTTTTTCCTCAGCTAGAGGGCGTTAGTTCATGTTAGCCATATAGATGACATTGTGCTCACTCTTGTGGAGTTATTTATGAGACAGCACTGAATGGTTTAAATGCAAGTCTGTCAAAAGAACTAAAATAAGGCTGCAGAGGCTTAGATACAAGGTAATCACAGTGGTAAAAAGTGTATTAGTATAACAGTGTTTGTTATGCAAAACTTGGGAATGGATAATAAAGGGATTATCTATATTTTAATACAATAAAAATTCTGGAATAGACTGTCCCTTTAAGCTATCCTTCCTATCTGTTTAAATATGAAATAGAGGCTTAGATATATATCTTACTGTAAAATATGTCTAGTAAGAATGTTTTTCTATTTAATATAAATTAGTAGTAATTAAAACAGAATTCCACTACACAGTTCATTGATACCATAAATATATGGAATTATGTTTTTGAGTTGTTTAAGCAAGGTACTTTAACAAACCAATCCTCAACAAAGCAATGACAAAACAACACAGACACAAAATTTGACTTTTATGTTGTATATACAACATTTCTTGCCTCATTTTCAGCGGTGTTGGTTTTCATTTATTGATGCATACAGCATGAGCTTAAAGGGACAGTCTACTTGAATTTTTTTTTATTGTTTAAAACATAGATTATCCATTTATGACCCATCCCCCAGTTTTGCATAACCAACTGTGTTATATTAATATACTTTTTACCTCTATGACTACCTGTAGCAAAGCCCCTGCAGAATGCCCTTTACCAAACTTGCATTTTAGCCAATTAGTGCTGGCTCATGCATAACTCCATGGGGAGTGAGCATTATATTATCGATATGGCACACATGAACTAGCATTGTCTAGCTGTGAAAAGCTAATAAAGTGTCCCAGCTTAACCTCATTAACAGTGGTAAATTGGAAGCTTTTAAGTAAGTTTTTAAAAGGTTTAATAGTGGTTTTGTAAATCAGTATCTGTGCATATTTCTATATTAGTGTCTATTACATGCAGTTATATGCAAATTGGTGTATACTGTCTCTTTAAGTATTGGTTATAGAAACACTTTGTAAACAAGGTGGTTTTAAACATTTTTTAACTCCCAGTCAGTAGTAGGATAGATAGATAATAAAATGTTAATTTTCCATTGTTCTCACTGAGGGCCTGATAATCAAAAACTCACTAGCATTGATAGAAAGCACACAAAATGTTTGGAATTTTTTTAGATCTTATTGTAATTTAGGTTTCTCTCCTTCACATAAAGAACACTACATAGTGACATAAACAAGTCTCAGGATAACATTTGTGTTTCTAAATTTTGTTTATGGGGTCACATGGTACTGAAGAGAATTCTTAGATCATCTCGCCTGGGCAGAGCTATAGATCATAGGGCACTAAGTATTGGTGTCACTGTGTATATAGAGATAAGAATGAGTATGTTGTGGCAATATAGATCCATAGGGGCCTATTTATCAAGCTCTGTATGGAGCTTGATGCCCCATGTTTCTGGCGAGCCTTCAGGCTTGCCAGAAACACAAATTATGAAGCAGCAGTCTAAAGACCGCCGCTCCATAACCTGTTCGCCTGCTCTGAGGAGGCGGACAGAACTCGCAAGAAATTAACCCCGATCCAGAACCCCGATCGGCATTTATCGATGTGCGGCGGACATGATCCTCAATATCGGATCATGTCCGTCCACACCTTGTTAAATAGGCCCCATAATATTAACATTTAAAATCTAAAGCTGGTATAAAAAGTCAATATAAACACATTAAGATAGATTAAAAGTGGAGCGCAAAAATATTACTATGCTCAAGTTAAAGCAATAGTGCTCCTATTCTTGCGCTCATATTTCAAGTTGAAAGTAAAAGTTAGTGCGAGAGATTAAGGCACACTAACACCTGAAGGTCAGATAGCATGGCCGTGCTAACCTCCTTTCCCTATAGATTTCTATAGGGAAAACTACAAAAGCCTTTTCTGGCTCTCACTCTCATACAGACCCAAAAGTGTGCTAGGACATCTGAGCTGAAACCAAAGGTGCGTTAAGAAATACTTTGAATGCCTTCATTTAGAAGAAAATATTTGTAATTATATTTCTATCTATCTACATATATATATATATATATACTAGTGTTAAAGCCCGTGTACACGGGCCAAAATGTTTTTTTTTTTTTTTTTTTATTTATTAAAAAAAATAACATAAGATATAAACATTAAAGTAGACATAAAGGTATATTTTTATTTATAGTAAATTAAAATAAAATAAAGTTTAATTTGTACATGAAGAATATTGTTGCTCTAAATAATACAAAATTACTTCTAACTAATTAAAAATACACAACTTATTTATTTATTTAAAGTATATTTCTTTAAAAACAATGTTTTTTGTAAAAATTTTATCACTGTTTGGTAATATCTTTCCTTGCTTTGAACTTTGAAGTATCTTAATTTTGACTTCAGATGATGTACGAACTCGAGACATTGCAACATAAAGTTGTCCATGACTGAATACTGGTTCTGGAAGAAATATTCCTACTTTGTCTAACGTTTGACCTTGTGATTTGTTGATGGTCATTGCAAATGAATGGTAGTTCAGTGTTGGCAGGGGCTAAATCTATTCTTGGAATAAACACCATTTGTTTTTTAGCTGTTCCTGTGAGTACTTCTGCAATTAATAGATTTGGCTTAAGATCTTTAACTATCAATCTTGTTCCATTGCACAGACCTCTTTTTGTGTTCAGATTTCTGAGCAACATAATAATACTTCCCAATTTTATTTTTAACTTATGAAGAGGCATTCCTGATGGAGCTAATTCGTTTAGAAACTCTATGGGATAGTTTTGTGCATCTTCATCTGTCATCATCAATTGAATCTGAACTCAGATATATTTTTTCATCACCATCGAGTATATTTAATACATGCTCATTGATTTGATCAACATGACAATTTTTTGTACACAAAATGGCCTTTTTTGAAAAACTGTGAAGATCAGATGGAAGAAGTCTTTTTCCAAAAATTTCAGATATGATACAATCATGGCATATTAATTTGGAAGGGATCTCAACTAAATCCTCAGGAAGGCCCTCTGAATTATTTAATGAACCCTGTCCTAATTTTAGTAGCCAATTGCTAAATTCTGGATCCACTGAACGCACATTATTCTTCAATTTTAAAATTTTGAATTTATCCCAGTGATCATAGAACTTTATAGTAGCTTCCACAATAGCAGTTCTATTGCAATGAGGAAGAACTGGGAGTGTTTGTCTGAAGTCCCCACCAAGGAGTATAACTTTTCCACCAAATGGCTTATTGTTCTGCATAATTTCCTGAAGGAGCTTATTTACACATTTTAGAGCTATACCGGGTGTCATTGAGGCCTCATCCCAAATAAGCAATTTAGCATTACGTATGAACTCTGCATCTTTTGAAGTCATTCTCATATTTGATGTTGATGTTTCCAGTAATGGAATTGGAAGCTTAAACTGTGAATGGTAAGTTCTGCCACCATCAAGGAGATTAGCTGCTATTCCTGTAGAGGCAACAGGAAGAACTCCATCTGTGCGTCCACGTAAAGTACTCAATAATGTTTTATATAAATAAGTCTTGCCACTTCCACCAGGTCCATCAATAAAAAAACATCTGTGTGGTAAATTTTCATTATCAATTGCAGACATTACATTGTCAAATGCAGCTTTTTGCTCGATGTTTAATGCTTCTTGAAGTTGTGCTCCAACTTGGGCTTCCAACTGTGTAACATAGTTGAATTGCATTTCTGGAATGAAGTTTGATGGATTGGGTAGTCCAAAATCTTCACAACGTTTACCATGCAATATGAGAACATTTTGAATATCTGTTAATGCCAAATTTTTGCAACTTTTGCAATCATCAATGTGGTCTTCATGACGTGAATAATCTTCATAAAGATCATGTTTGTATTTTTCAAAGAGTTGTGGGACATTAGGTGGGACAACAAAGATACACAAATAAGCAAACAGTTCCCTCATTTGTTTAGGCATTTGTTGAGATGCTGATTCGTTAAGTGTAAGATCCCATGTAGCGTCGTCATCTAAAAGTGAAAGCTTTTGGGCAGCTTCTTTGAATGTGTGACAAACTTGTCCATTAACAGTTCGTAAGTCCTTAAAGGATATTGCTCCTTTTAAGTGCAAGAGCAGTAACCTCAAACAAAATCTCTCCAAATCTGATGAAATATTTACATTATACAATCTGCCAATTGTTGTATCTGCTCCTCTTTGTCTTGGATTCCACTTACGGGTTTTTACATCAAATACAAAATGTTGAGGAATGTCAGAGTAAAAAAATTCACGTGCCGCATGATTATCAACATTCAACTTAAAGTATGCTGTCAAAGTGGTATCCCTGTCTTGTGCCTTTTCTGCAGCTAATTGTACGTTTTCATTATGGAAATATACATCTTGTTCGCCTGGAAGATGAACTTGAAGTCTTATTATTGTATGTGTTTGATGGTGCATCAAAAAACCATACAACCTCCAAACAGCTTCAGGAGCACTGACATATCTTGTGTCCAAAAAATTTTGAATTTCATCATGCTGTAGTGTATTATGTTCCTTAATGGAAATATTTGCACAATCGTAACCTTTATATACATATTTGAAGAGATATTTAATACTTTTAACAGAAACACAACTCTCTACATTTATATGGCAGTTGTATTTCAAGCAGAAGTATGGGCTATATGGAACTACCCATGAGTTGTCAATTTTTTTCCCTTTGACAATTACAGTGGTCTCATTTTTTCGTCTCCGATATCGCGGATATCCATCAACATTAATGAAAGTTTCTTCTTGAAAATTTTTAGGAAAATTCTTGCTGCAATTACCATCAACCATGCATGGAGAATTTAAATTATGTTCTCCACATGGACCGTGTATCATATGCTTTATTACAATAGCATGTAGTCTTGGATAAATATGTTCATCAGGAATTTCAGCTGATATAAAAGTGTCAATGGTTTCAGCATCATTTGGCTTGTCTTCGGCTTTCAATATTAAAAGGATATGAGCATGTGGTAATCCTCTTTTTTGAAACTCTATTACATGCACTTTTGCGCAAGGACTTCCAAGAACATGTTTGTTCAAGATATCATTCAAAAGAGAATTTAATTTGAGATTGAAAACTCTTGCTACCAAATCTGGTCTGAACTCCACTGCTTGACCTTCTAATAGGTTATCAAGTATCTCAGGCCATTTAGGGTTGCAGGTCATGGTGATGAAGTAATCCGGTTTTCCATATTTTCTAACAATGGCCATAGCATCATGGTAGTTTTGGGCCATATTTCGTGGACTTCCCTGAAAAGATGATGGCAAAATAACTGCTTTTCCAGGCATCAGGCCCTGTGCAGCAGCCTCACTTTGAATGTAATCCATTAATCCTGTATATTTTTCAATGCGAAGATTAGATTGATTTTGACGGATATAGTTGAGTCTGTTGGCCTCAGTCTTGACATAAGCATCAACAAAGTACTGCTGCGTCAACTTGCCAGCACTAAGGAAAGGATTGAATTGATCCCTAATTGAAATTCTGTAAGAGTAGTATTTCATTTGGCTAACTCTTATCCTTGGATTGGTGGTTACTCTTCTTTGTACATCACTAATTGATGTTGGCCTGTAGTTAAGAGCAATATTGGAACCCCAACTTTGGTCCCCATATGGAAACAACAAAGGATACAGCAATGGTTCAAGATTAGGATCTAAAACACTTATTCTTTCAGTTTTTTTTGTTTGATCTGTAGATCGGCAATGAATAAGAAGGTCACGTTCAAGAGGAGGTTCACCATCAGAATTTTGGAAAATAACAGCAACCTCATTAACTCTTTGTACGTTATATCTTCGGTAATCTGATGTTCTGTCCTGCAGAATTACCATTGAAACTTTAGAATTTTGAACTCCATTTAAAGATGCTTCATGGATGCATTCTTGCTCTACCTCATAGAGCATTTTACATGCTTTTGCAAAAGGGTTATACTGAGACATATATGAACTTAACTCCCTCAAAAGTTCAATGTGACATCCTGAATTTTCTTTTAGTGCTGCTCGTTGGTCCGCAGCTTCCTCAGGACTCAAAATGTAGAGTTGTGCAAATTTGCATTGATCATCATTTTCTGGATGCAAAGCACCAGATCGGTGATAAATTTGGCCATTTATTCTAAAACAGTATGGGCCATATCCTGGAGGTGGTGCAATGTTTGCTCCCATTGATGCAAACGCCAATGCACTATTTATAGAACGGATATTTTGCATAAAATTCTTTGAATATGTGTGTTGTCCAGTCATTAGTTGTTGGATCAGTGGTGAAATTTGTATATGAGGTAATGTTATTTTTCCTTTATTGCAGCATTTATTAAAAAGCTTATCGCTTGGTTGTTCCTCTGGAAAATGCTTCGCCATGCAAAATTTGCAATAAACATTAAGTTGACCACATGTGTGCATCGGGACATTGTCTTCATTAAATAGTGAATGGTTATAACTTTTGTTATATTGATTAGTGATAGTGATGTTAGTACTATCTTTTTTTTTTTTTCTACGTGCAGCAGAACGTGATCTTTGCATGTCCAGTTGGAGACCTTTTTCCTGAGCAGTCATATTGGCCCTACAAATCCGTTTTTTTTTTAAGAATCCTTTTTACGTAGAGTTACCCTTTGTTGTTCAGTCATATGTGTCCGTCGTATACGTTGAGTTTCTTTTCTTCTGCGTTTAACGTTTTCTGCATCTTCCTGTGTTAAAATTCTTATAGGAGGCATTCTTCTATTTTTATGTTTATGCAGCACTCTTTACTTTGTTTTAAACACTCTTAATTTTTTTTATGCACTTTTTTGTAGTCACTTTTTTTTAATGCAGTATATATGTTTTTTAAGGTTTATTATTATTAGGCACTCTTTATTGCCTTTTTTATGCTGTATATATGTTTTTTTAAATAGGTTTGTTATAATGCTGCTTATGTAGTATTAGGCACTCTTTATTGCCTTTTTTATGTTGTATTAGGCAATGTTAGGCACACTTTGTTTTTTTTTAGACAATCTTTATTTTGTTTAACAAAGTCTTAGGCACTCTTTACTTTGTTTTATACACTTTTTACTTTGTTTTTGGCAGTGTTATTTTTTTTTAATGCAGTCTTAGGCACTCTTTATTTTGTTGTAGACATTAGGCGTGTTTATGCTGCTTATGTAGTATTAGGCACTCTTTATTGCCTTTTTTATGCTGTTTATGCAGTCTCTTTATTTGTTTTAGGCAGTCTCTTTATTTCCCTTTTTTTTTAGGCACTCTCTTTGTTATATCGGCAGTCTTTATTTTTTTAGATAGTCTTTATTTTGTATTAGGCAATGTTAGGCACACTTTGTTTTTTTTTAGACAATCTTTATTTTGTTTAACAAAGTCTTAGGCACTCTTTACTTTGTTTTATACACTTTTTGCTTTGTTTTTGGCAGTCTTAATTTTTTTTCATGCAGTCTTAGTCACTCTTTATTTTGTTGTAGACATTAGGCGTGTTTGTCACTCTTTACTTTGTTTTAAACACTCTTTTTTTTTATGCACTTTTTTTTAGACACTTTTTTTTATGCAGTATATATGTTTTTTACGGTTTATTAGTATTAGGCACTCTTTATGGCCTTTTTTATACAGTATATATTTTTTCTTAAAAATGTTTGTTATAATGCTGCTTATGTAGTATTATTAGGCACTCTTGATTGCCTTTTTATGCAGTATATATGTTTTTTACGGTTTCTTAGTAACTTTGTTTTTTGCAGTCTTAATTTTTGTTCATGCAGTCTTAGGCACTCTTTATTTTGTTGTAGACATTAGGCGTGTTTGTCACTCTTTACTTTGTTTTAAACACTCTTTTTTTTGTATTATGTCCTTTTTTTAAGACACTTTTTTTATGCAGTATATATGTTTTTATTAGTATTAGGCACTCTTTATTGCCTTTTTATGCAATATATATGTTTTCTTAAAAAGGTTGATTAAAATGCAGCTTATGTAGTATTAGGCACTCTTTATTTCCTTTTTATGCAGTATATATGTTTTTTTTTACAAAGGGTTTATTATAATGCTGCTTATGTAGTATTAGGGTCTTTTTTTTTCCTTTTTTATACTGTATATATGTTTTTTAAAAAAGGTTTGTTATAATGCTGCTTATGTAGTATTAGGCACTCTTTATTGCCTTTTTTATGCAGTATATATGTGTTTTTTTTACAAAGGGTTAATTATAATGCTGCTTATGTAGTATTAGGCACTCTTTATTGCCTTTTTTATGCAGTATATATGTTTTTTTTTACAAAGGGTTTATTATAATGCTGCTTATGTAGTATTAGGCACTCTTTATTGCCTTTTTTATGCAGTATATATGTGTTTTTTTTACAAAGGGTTTATTATAATGCTGCTTATGTAGTATTAGGCGCTCTTTATTTCCTTTTTTTTTTATTTGTATAGAGAGTTTTTATATGTGCAGTGCAGCACAGTGTTGGGCTCTTTTATGTGCCTATTTTTTCTTTTAAACTAATATAGTTATGTTATATGTGCTGTGCAGCACAGTATTGAGCTCTTTTATGTGCCTATTTTTTCTTTTAAACTAATATAGTTATGTTATATGTGCTGTGCAGCACAGTATTGAGCTCTTTTATGAGCTTATGACTAAAATATATCTTTTCTATGTGCTGTTAGCACAGTGTTGTGCTCTTTTATGAGCCTATTAATCCTTTTTTATTTTTTAAACCTAAAATTTATTTTTTGACCCTATTAAGGGGTTTTTTTGGGGGTTTTTTTAAACTACTATGTGCTGTTAGCACAGTGTTGGGCTCTTTGTGCTGGGTACTATGTGCTATGTAGCACATACATAACTCCTGAGGCCATTAATATTTTTTTTTTTTTTTTTAATAAATATTGTGCTTTTAGCACAGTGTTGGGCTCTTGTATGAGCCTATTATTCTTTTTTTTTGTATGTGCTGTTAGCACAGTGTTGGGCTCTTGTATGAGCCTATTATTCCTTTTTTTTGTATGTGCTGTTAGCACAGTGTTGGGCTCTTGTATGAGCCTATTATTCCTTTTTTTTGTATGTGCTGTTAGCACAGTGTTGGGCTCTTGTAAGAGCCTATTATTCCTTTTTTTTTAAAAACCTAAAATATATATTTTGTATGTGCTGTTAGCACAGTGTTGAGCTCTTTTATGAGCTTAATAATGCATTTTTTTTTTTTTTAAATGAGCATATATTTTTTAGTATGTGCTAGGTATTTTTTTTTAGTATGTGCTATGTAGCACATACATAAGTCCTGAGGTATTTTTTTTTACTATGTACTATGTAGCACATACATAAGTCCTAAGTCCTGAGCTAATTGTTTTTAATATGTGCTATGTAGCACATACATAAGTCCTGAGGGCATTTTTTTTTCAACAATTTTTTTTTTAAACTAAAATTTTTAAACTAAAGAGCAAATGTTTAAAGTAAAGAGGTTTTTTGTTTTTTGTTAAATGTAGATATTTTTTTTTTGCTAATTGTGGAGCTTTCAAATAATGACCTTTCACAGTGCCAGTGCAATAGAAATGCGCAGCATAAGTCCTGAGGTAATTTTTTTCCTGAGGGCATTTTTTTTTTCAACAATTTTTTTTTAAACTAAAATTTCAAGACCCAATTCTTTTAAACTAAAGAGCAAATGTTTAAAGTAAAGAGGTTTTTTGTTTTTTGTTAAATGTAGATTTTTTTTTTTGCTAATTGCGGAGCTTTGAAATCATGACCTTTCTCAGTGCCAGTGCAATAGAAATGCGCAATGTATTATGGCTCGCGACGCTTTCAACGGCTAGTTGCGTGCGCGTGGGTTCGCGTGCGCGTGCGCGTGCGCATTGTGTGATAGGCTAGTAGGCTAAGTGGGTCATGTCAACGGCTAGGGTTCGCGTGCGCGTGCGCTTGCGGCTAAGTGAGTGCGAGGGTGCATCTGCAAGGGGGGGTCATCTGCGCGCGGTGAAAGTGCTCAAATCAGTTTTGTGAGTGTGCGTGCGCAGCAAGGGGGGTCAAAGTGCTAACAAACATGCTAAGTGGGTGGGAGAGTGCGCGCGTGCGAAGTATCAACAGCTGGCCAAGGGTGCGCGTGCGATCAGCGGCAAGAGTTTGTCTGAACTGCGCATGACGGCTTCAGACAAACTCTTGTCTTTTATAATATAGGATATATATATATATATATCAATAGCGCTCCACTGGCAACCTGGGCCATTAATGACACATTTATGGGGCCATTTTTTTACCTATAAAATTTCACAGATAAAGGGACATGATAAATAAACACCAGACAGCACTTTTTCACTTATTACAGAGTTTCCCAAAAAGTTTTCGAACATTGGCATTCCACATTCGCAAAACACACTGACATTACCCCCCAGCCATATTGAATGAGATTAGGAAGAAACATCACCAGATAAATATGAACTCTACCTGCTCATTCACTTTTACTCTAAACATTATTATCTAAATCAATAACACAACAAACCACCATTTCCACTGTATTAATAGCATGCAAAGAAGAATGATTAACCAGATTGGAATCTTTGCTACACGATAATGCATTATCAATTACTGATTTCTGGTCTGTAGAACTAAAGCGTTCAATGCGCAATTAATTATACAGCTTCCTTGCAGTGTGAAAAATAACTTTTTCTCACAGTAATACTGATCTGTGCATACCTTGAATAAATCATGTAATAGGTTATAATACGTGTCAATACTTCCTATTAATGAATTTGATTCTGAGTTCTGTTTATCATAAAAACAGAAATATAAAAAAGCTAATGATCATTATTAAGCATGTGCTATGAAAGTAATTTGTAAAATTTGATATGTACATGATATTCAAGTACAACTAGAAGCAATGCATAAACAAATAATCTGAATTATTTTACATGTTTTGTCAAGGTCCCAGTAAAAGGAATCTGCATTCTCCACCAGTTTCCATTTTCCTCTAGCTTGCAGAGAATGTCTGTCATCACACAATTTTTAGGTGAAAATCAACTTACAGTGTATTTGAAGGGAGCTCCAGAGACAGTGATACATTTTTGTAAACAAGAAACAGGTATGAAAACAAAACAATACTTTTCTACTTTTATACAACATTATTAAAACAATTCAAGGTTTTCATTTAATCTAGAACTGTGCTAAATCAGTGTGAAAATATAGTCTGACTTTTGTGTTTTGAAGTACTATAGTTATATATATATATTTTGATTACAAATATATTTTATATGTTTCATCCGTTTATAATGTACAGTTTGTAAGTTTAGATGTTTTCTAGAAGAATTGTATAAAAGCCAAGTTCGGAGATTAAAAGCCACAAAATACTGCTGGTCTTAAAATCCTATACCACAGGGAGACTACTTGCGACATTAATTAAATCACACAATGACAGAACCTAACATTATCAAGAACAATATATATGTTCCCAGTTCTGAAAACAAATGTGACATCCCTACAACATTATCTCATTCACCCTTGCTTACATTACAAAAACAGACATAGGAAAGAATATCATTGAAAAGTCAAGTACAATGTGAAAAAAGTTCAATATGAAAATAGCATTACACAAAATACTTTTTAATCCATTATAGATGTATTAACCTTGTATTAAAATTATAATATTGAGCTTGCATCCAATCAGCCAATCAGATTGAGCTTGCATTCTATTGGCTGTTCCGATCAGCCAATAGAATGCGAGCTCAATCTGATTGGCTGATTGGATCAGCCAATCGGATTGAACTTGATTCTTATTGGCTGATTCCATCAGCCAATCAGAATATTCCTACCTTAATTCCGATTGGCTGATAGAATCCTATCAGCCAATCGGAATTCTAGGGACTCCATCTTGGATGACATCATTTAAAGGAACCGTCATTCGGCGAGTAGGCACCGGTTGAAGAGGTTGGATCCGCGTCGGTTGGAAAGAAGATGGCTCCGCTCCGCTCCAGAAGAAAGAATATTGAAGATGCGGCTTGATAGAAGACTTCATCCCGATGATGGACTTCCGACTTCAGCCGATGATGGATTTCTTCAGCCGCCGCTTGGATCCAGACTTCAGCCCGAGGATGGACGTCATTCTTCAGCCCCCCGCTTGGGCTTGGATAAAGACATCGGAGGCTCTTCTGGACAGATTTGGACCCGGTGAGGTGAAGACAAGGTAGGGAGATCTTCAGGGGCTTAGTGTTAGGTTTATTTAAGGGGGGTTTGGGTTAGATTAGGGGTATGTGGGTGGTGGGTTGTAATGTTGGGGGGGGTATTGTATGTGTTTTTTTTACAGGCAAAAGAGCTGAATTCTTTGGGGCATGTCCCGCAAAGGGCCCTGTTCAGGGCTGGTAAGGTAAAAGAGCTTTGAACTTTTTTAATTTAGAATAGGGTAGGGCATTTTTTATTTTGGGGGGCTTTGTTATTTTATTAGGGGGCTTAGAGTAGGTGTAATTAGTTTAAAATTGTTGTAATATTTTTATAATGTTTGTAAATATTTTTTTATTTTTTGTAACTTAGTTCTTTTTTATTTTTCGTACTTTAGTTAGTTTATTTCATTGTATTTATTTGTAGATATTTTATTTAAATAATTTATTGATAGTGTAGTGTTAGGTTTAATTGTAGATAATTGTAGATATTGTATTTAATTAATTTATTGATAGTGTAGTGTTAGGTTTAATTGTAGATAATTGTAGGTATTGTATTTAATTAATTTATTGATAGTGTAGTGTTAGGTTTAATTGTAACTTAGGTTAGGATTTATTTTACAGGTAATTTGGTAATTATTTTAACTATTTTAGCTATTAAATAGTTCTTAGCTATTTAATAGCTATTGTACCTGGTTAAAATAAATACAAAGTTGCCTGTAAAATTAATATTAATCCTAAAATAGCTACAATATAATTATAATTTATATTGTAGCTATATTAGGATTTATTTTACAGGTAAATATTTAGCTTTAAATAGGAATAAGTTATTTAATAAGAGTTAATTTATTTCGTTAGATAAAAATTATATTTAACTTAGGGGGGTGTTAGAGTTAGGGTTAGAATTAGCTTTAGGGGTTATACATTTATTAGAATAGCGGTGAGCTCCAGTCGGCAGATTAGGGGTTAATGTTTGAAGTTAGGTGTCAGCGATGTTAGGGAGGGCAGATTAGGGGTTAATACTATTTATTATAGGGTTATTGAGGCGGGAGTGAGGCGGATTAGGGGTTAATAACTTTATTATAATAGCGGCGCGGTCCGGTCGACAGATTAGGGGTTAATAAGTGTAGGCAGGTGGAGGCGACGTTGTGGGGGGCAGATTAGGGGTTAATTAATATAATATAGGGGTCGGCGGTGTTAGGGGCAGCAGATTAGGGGTACATAGGGATAATATAAGTAGCGGCAGATTAGGGGTTAAAAAAAAATATCCAGGTGTCAGCGATAGCGGGGGCGGCAGAATAGGGGTTAATAAGTGTAAGATTAGGGGTGTTTAGACTCGGGGTACATGTTAGAGTGTTAGGTGCAGACGTAGGAAGTGTTTCCCCATAGAAAACAATGGGGCTGCGTTAGGAGCTGAACGCGGCTTTTTTGCAGGTGTTAGGTTTTTTTTCAGCTCAAATGGCCCCAATGTTTTATATGGGGGAATCGTGCACGAGCAAGTTTTTGAAGCTGGCCGCTTCCGTAAGCACCGCTGGTATCTAGAGTTGCAGTGGCGTTAAATTATGCTCTACGCTCCCTTTTTGGAGCCTAACGCACTGAAAACCCAGCCATTCTGTGAACTCTAAATACCAGCGGTATTTAAAAGGTGCGTGGGGAAAAAAGCACGCATAGCTAACGCACTACTTTGGCCGCAGAACTCTAAATCTAGGCGAAAGAGAACGGGAAAAAAATCATAATAGGAGGAAATTAGAAAGTTGCTTAAAATGGCATGCTCTATCTGAATCATGAAAGAAGAAAAAAATAGGTTTCATATCCCTTTAAGATATGGGTCTAAAATTCAATGAATGGAAAAAAAGAAAACTAGACTATGGCCTTGATAAGTTAATCTGGTTGAAATATTTAACCATATACTTATAATTCCAGTTTTTGTGTTTTTTATTGTGTGTGCCTGGACATTAGTTGGCATCAGATGGAGAGACACCCAAACAACATAATAACACTGAAGGCTAGTAAAATAGTAGTCCAGAATAGGACCCAAGAGCAGGGCAAAGGGGTATCCAAATGTGTAGTGTAATAACCAGAGCTGACAGAAAAAATGCAAAAACAGTAGGCAAAAGGGAAAAACAGGTCACAAGCAAGGGTCAAAAACCGGATCTGGAAGACAGGCAAGGGGAAAATCAGGGCACAGGCAATAGGTCATTAAGCGGGCAAAGAAAACAAGAAAGGGCTAGGTTTATATAGGCTGACAAAAATTGCAAATGATCCACAGTTGCAGGTAGGCGTAGCTAGATAGAACAAAAAACAAAAAACTGATAATAAAAAACTAGGTAGACACAAAAGACCACAAGTGGCACATCAGCAAAGAGACAGCCCAGCAAGATGAGGACCCTGTGTAAACTCCAAGCATGACAGTGTAAAGTAATGCAAAAGATAATACACACTGTGCTACTCATGGATCTACATCTGTAATCTAGGCCTCAGTGGTTTTGACAATTTAGAACATTTCCTTATGGATTCTGAGAAATAACTTCATTAAGTCAGTTTTAAACCTGTGAACATCAACGAAAGAACAGGCTAATCTTAAACTATCCATAATCTTAGAAAACAGTTTAGAAATGTTCCATACCATAATGATATTGTATACTATTTTAGACATTTGGGGGCATATTTATCAATGTGACAGGGGGTGTCAATCAATCCGCCCACATCTTAATAAATTGGCCCCTGTATATCCATCATTTTCTCTAGAATTTTTTTTTCTGATGATATCATGCAATAGTTTGCGAAATTGTATATTGAAATGTTTGCATTTGTGTCTGTGTCTGCACAATTTTCATGTATGGGTGGCAGACCTGGTTGAGAGCTATAAACGCTATAAACTAGAAGGTTGAAAAGTACAGAATTCTTATCTTAGTTCTTTCTATTTCTATTTTATTCATTTTTTATTTCTATTTTATTCATTTAATTTGAATGATGAGTATATTTTGACAATGACTCATACCTCTATAATTATTTTAACAGTGCCATCTAGCTTTTCCTGTAAACTTGACTACTACACAAAGCAAGGTTTCCGAGTCATCGGTCTGGCATATAAATCTTTTAGAATCAATGGAGAATTTAACATGGGAAATGTATCTAGGTAAGTCTTGATTTTTTTGCACAGAAGTTATTTTGCAATAGTTTGCACAATATCCTAAAAATCAGTCAATGGTGAAACATCAACATGCTTTTTAAATGGTTCTACTGAAGAACCATCAAAACATCAGTGTATCTGTTGTATCTCTATTTTGAAAGTGTGCTAGTATATGTGTGTGTCTCAATGCATGTTAGTAACTGTGTAAAATGTGTCAGTGCAAGGATAACTATGTATCACTATGTTTGTGCCAATACATTTTCATATCTGTGTGTCCATACATGGTAAAATGTTTGCCTACATCATTGCATATGTATATTTTTTTATCATATGTAATTTGTGTATGGGTGGGTATCATTGATGTAAGTTTTTTTTACTGTATATCAGTATTTACATTTGCTTTGCTAAAAAGCATTTGTCTTTCTGATTCTATTATTTATATCTGTAAATGTTTTCGGCACACAAAATCATTTCCTTTTTTTCTCACCATATTAGTTGGTTCAATGGTGAATGATGTTGCTGCTGCTAAATGTCATAGCTTAATTGGTGGTATGTAAATATCAACATAATTTAAAGAAGTTTTCTATCAACATGACCATGGCAATTATAACAAACCAAACATGCTGGAAAATCATCAGTCAGATAAAAGTTCAGATGACAAACAGATTATTAAATATAAATTAAAATATAATCCGCTAGATTTAGAGTTCTGCGGCCAAAGGGGTGCGTTAGCTACGCATGCTTTTTTTCTCCCGCACCTTTAAAATACCGCTGGTATTTAGAGTTCACAGAAGGGCTGCGTTAGGCTTCAAAAAGGGAGCATATAGCATAATTTACCGCCACTGTAACTCTAAATACCAGCGGTGCTTACGGACGCGGCCAGCTTCAAAAACGTGCTTGTGCACGATATCCCCATAGGAAACAATGGGGCCGTTTGAGCTGAAAAAAAACCTAACACCTGCAAAAAAGCAGCGTTCAGCTCCTAACGCAGCCCCATTGTTTCCTGTGGGGAAACACTTCCTACGTCTGCACCTAACACCCTAACATGTACCCCGAGTCTAAACTGCCCTAACCTTACACTTATTAACCCCTAATCTGCCACCCCTGCTATCGCTGACCCCTGCATATTTTTTTTAACCCCTAATCTGCCGCTCCGTACACCGCCGCCACCTACGTTATCCCTATGTACCCCTAATCTGCTGCCCCTAACACCGCCGACCCCTATATTATATTTATTAACCCCTAATCTGCTGCCCCCAACATCGCCGCTACCTTACCTACACTTATTAACCCCTAATCTGCTGACCGGACCTCACAGCTACTATAATAAAGTTATTAACCCCTAATCCGCCTCACTAACCCTATAATAAATAGTATTAACCCCTACTCTGCCCTCCCTAACATCACCGACACCAACTTCAAGTATTAACCCCTAATCTGCCGACCGGACCTCACCGCTACTCTATTAAATGTATTAACCCCTAAAGCTAAGTCTAACCCTACCACTAACACCACCCTAAATTAAATATAATTTTTATCTAACGAAATAAATTAACTCTTATTAAATAAATTATTCCTATTTAAAGCTAAATACTTACCTGTAAAATAAACCCTAATATAGCTACAATATAAATTATAATTATATTGCAGCTATTTTAGGATTAATATTTATTTTACAGGCAACTTTGTATTTATTTTAACCAGGTACAATAGCTATTAAATAGTTAAGAACTATTTAATAGCTACCTAGTTAAAATAATTACAAAATTACCTGTAAAATAAATCCTAACCTAAATTACAATTAAACCTAACACTACACTATCAATAAATAAATTAAATAAAATACCTACAATTATCAACAATTAAACCTAACACTACACTATCAATAAATTAATTAAATACAATACCTACAAATAAATATAATTAAATAAACTAACTAAAGTACAAAAAATAAAAAAGAGCTAAGTTACAAAAAATAAAAAAATAATTTACAAACATTAGAAAAAGATTACAACAATTTTAAGCTACTTACACCTACTCTAAGCCCCCTAATAAAATAACAAAGCCCCCCAAAATAAAAAAAATGGCCTACCCTATTCTAAAATACAAATAGAACAGCTCTTTTACCTTACCAGCCCTTAAAAAAGCCTTTTGCGGGGCATGCCCCAAAGAATTCAGCTCTTTTGCCTGTAAAAAAAAACATACAATACCCCCCCCAACATTACAACCCACCACCCACATACCCCTAATCTAACCCAAACCCCCCTTAAATAAACCTAACACTAAGCCCCTGAAGATCTCCCTACCTTATCTTCACCACTCCAGGTATCACCGATCCGTCCAGAGGAGCCTCCGAAGTCTTCATCCAAGCGCAAGCGGGGGCTGAAGAAGTCCATCATCGGGCTGAAGAGGTCCATCATCCGACTGAAGTCTTGATCCAAGCGGGCGCTGAAGAGGTCCATCATTGGGCTGAAGTCTTGATCCAAGCGGGCGCTGAAGAGGTCCATCATCGGGCTGAAGTCTTCTATCAAGCGGCATCTTCAATCTTCATCCATCCGGAGCGGAGCCATCTTCTACCAGCTGACGCGGATCCATCCTCTTCAACCGACGCCTACTCGCCGAATGACGGTTCCTTTAAATGACGTCATCCAAGATGGCGTCCCTCGAATTCCAATTGGCTGATAGGATTCTATCAGCCAATCGGAATTAAGGTAGGAAAATTCTGATTGGCTGATGGAATCAGCCAATAAGATTCAAGTTCAATCCGATTGGCTGATCCAATCAGCCAATCAGATTGAGCTTGCATTCTATTGGCTGTTCCGATCAGCCAATAGAATGCGAGCTCAATCTGATTGGCTGATTGGATCAGCCAATTGGATTGAACTTGAATCTGATTGGCTGATTCCATCAGCGAATCAGAATTTTCCTACCTTAATTCCGATTGGCTGATAGAATCCTATCAGCCAATCGGAATTCGAGGGACGCCATCTTGGATGACGTCATTTAAAGGAATCGTCATTCGACGAGTAGACGTTGGTAGAAGAAGATGGATCCGCGTCGGCTGGAAGAAGATGGCTCCGCTACGCTCCGGATGGATGAAGATTGAAGATGCCGCTTGATAGAAGACTTCAGCCCGATGATGGACCTCTTCAGCGCCCGCTTGGATCAAGACTTCAGCCGGATGATGGACCTCTTCAGCCTGATGAAGGACTTCTTCAGCCCCCGCTTGGGCTTGGATGAAGACTTCGGAGGCTCCTCTGGACGGATCGGTGATACCCGGCATGGTGAAGATAAGGTAGGGAGATCTTCAGGGGCTTAGTGTAAGGTTTATTTAAGGGGGTTTGGGTTAGATTAGGGGTATGTGGGTGGTGGGTTGTAATGTTGGGGGGGTATTGTATGTTTTTTTTTACAGGCAAAAGAGCTGAATTCTTTGGGGCATGCCCCGCAAAAGGCCCTTTTAATGGCTGGTAAGGTAAAAGAGCTTTTCTATTTGTAGTTTAGAATAGGGTAGGCCATTATTTTATTTTGGGGGGCTTTGTTATTTTATTAGGGGGCTTAGAGTAGGTGTAATTAGCTTAAAATTGTTGTAATCTTTTTCTAATGTTTGTAAATTATTTTTTTATTTTTTGTAACTAAGGCCTAGATTTGGAGTTTGGCGATAGCCGTGAAAACCAGCGTTAGAGGCTCCTAACGCTGGTTTTAGGCTACCGCCGGTATTTGGAGTCAGTCAGGAAAGGGTCTAACGCTCACTTTTCAGCCGCGACTTTTCCATACCGCAGATCCCCTTACGTCAATTGCGTATCCTATCTTTTCAATGGGATCTTCCTAACTCCAGTATTTAGAGTCGTGGCTGAAGTGAGCGTTAGAATTCTAACGACAAAACTCCAGCCGCAGAAAAAAGTCAGTAGTTAAGAGCTTTCTGGGCTAACGCCGGTTCATAAAGCTCTTAACTACTGTGCTCTAAAGTACACTAACACCCATAAACTACCTATGTACCCCTAAACCGAGGTCCCCCCACATCGCCGCCGCTCAATTAAATTTTTTTTACCCCTAATCTGCTGACCGCCACCTACGTTATCCTTATGTACCCCTAATCTGCTGCCCCTAACACCGCCGACCCCTGTATTATATTTATTAACCCCTAACCTACCCCCCACAACGTCGCCGCCAGCTACCTACAATAATTAACCCCTAATCTGCCGACCGCAAAGCGCCGCTACTTACGTTATCCTTATGTACCCCTAATCTGCTGCCCCTAACACCGCCGACCCCTATATTATATTTATTAACCCCAAATCTGCCCCCCACAACGTCGCCTCCACCTGCCTACACTTATTAACCCCTAATCTGCCGAGCAGACCGCACCGCTATTATAATAAAGTTATTAACCCCTAATCCGCCTCACTAACCCTATAATAAATAGTATTAACCCCTAATCTGCCCTCCCTAACATCGCCGACACCTAACTTCAAACATTAACCCCTAAAATGCCGACTGGAGCTCACCGCTATTCTAATAAATGTATTAACCCCTAAAGCTAAGTCTAACCCTAACACTAACACCCTCCTAAGTTAAATATAATTTAAATCTAACGAAATAAATTAACACTTATTAAATAAATTATTCCTATTTAAAGCTAAATACTTACCTGTAAAATAAATCCTAATATAGCTACAATATAAATTATATTTATATTATAGCTATTTTAGGATTTATATTTATTTTACAGGTAACTTTGTATTTATTTTAACCAGGTACAATAGCTAAAATAGTTAAAATAATTACAAAATTACCTGTAAAATAAATCCTAACCTAAGTTACAATTAAACCTAACACTACACTATCAATAAATTAATTAAATAAAATACCTACAATTACCTACAATTAAACCTAACACTACACTATCAATAAATTAATTAAATACAATCTACAAATAAATACAATGAAATAAACTAACTAAAGTACAAAAAATAAAAAAGAACTAAGTTACAAAAAATAAAAAAATATTTACAAACATCAGAAAAATATTACAACAATTTTAAACTAATTACACCTACTCTAAGCCCCCTAATAAAATAACAAAGACCCCAAAAATAATAAAATGCCCTACCCTATTCTAAATTACTAAAGTTCAAAGCTCTTTTACCTTACCAGCCCTGAACAGGGCCCTTTGCGGGGCATGCCCCAAAGAATTCAGCTCTTTTGCCTGTAAAAAAAACACATACAATACCCCCCCCCAACATTACAACCCACCACCCACATACCCCTAATCTAACCCAAACCCCCCTTAAATAAACCTAACACTAAGCCCCTGAAGATCTTCCTACCTTATCTTCAACATACCAGGTTCACCGATCGATCCAGAAGAGCTCCTCCGATGTCCTGATCCAAGCCCAAGCGGGGGGCTGAAGAGGTCCATGATCCGGCTGAAGTCATCATCCAAGCGGGAGCTGAAGAGGTCCATGATCCGGCTGAAGTCTTCATCCAAGCGGGAGCTGAAGAGGTCCATGATCCGGCTGAAGTCTTCTATCAACGGCATCTTCAATCTTCTTTCTTCGGGAGCCATCATCTTCCAGCCGACGTGGAACATCCTCTTCTCCCGACGCCTACTCGCCGAATGACGGTTCCTTTAAATGACGTCATCCAAGATGGCGTCCCTCAAATTCCGATTGGCTGATAGGATTCTATCAGCCAATCGGAATTAAGGTAGGAATATATTGGCTGTTCCGATCAGCAAATAGAATGCAAGTTCAATCTGATTGGCTGATTGGATCAGCCAATCGGATTGAACTTGATTCTGATTGGCTGATTCCATCAGCCAATCAGAATATTCCTACCTTAATTCCGATTGGCTGATAGAATCCTATCAGCCAATCGGAATTCGAGGGACGCCATCTTGGATGACGTCATTTAAAGGAACCGTCATTCGGCGAGTAGGCGTCGGGAGAAGAGGATGTTCCACGTCGGCTGGAAGATGATGGCTCCCGAAGAAAGAAGATTGAAGATGCCGTTGATAGAAGACTTCAGCCGGATCATGGACCTCTTCAGCTCCCGCTTGGATGAAGACTTCAGCCGGATCATGGACCTCTTCAGCTCCTGCTTGGATGATGACTTCAGCCGGATCATGGACCTCTTCAGCCCCCCGCTTGGGCTTGGATCAGGACATCGGAGGAGCTCTTCTGGATCGATCGGTGAACCTGGTATGGTGAAGATAAGGTAGGAAGATCTTCAGGGGCTTGTGGGTGGTGGGTTGTAATGTTGTTGGGGGGGTATTGTATGTGTTTTTTACAGGCAAAAGAGCTGAATTCTTTGGGGCATGCCCCGCAAAGGGCCCTATTCAGGGCTGGTAAGGTAAAAGAGCTTTGAACTTTAGTAATTTAGAATAGGGTAGGGCATTTTATTATTTTGGGGGTCTTTGTTATTTTATTAGGGGGCTTAGAGTAGGTGTAATTAGTTTAAAATTGTTGTAATATTTTTCTGATGTTTGTAAATATTTTTTTATTTTTTGTAACTTAGTTCTTTTTTATTTTTTGTACTTTAGTTAGTTTATTTCATTGTATTTATTTGTAGATATTGTATTTAATTAATTTATTGATAGTGTAGTGTTAGGCTTAATTGTAACTTAGGTTAGGATTTATTTTACAGGTAATTTTGTAATTATTTTAACTATTTTAGCTATTGTACCTGGTTAAAATAAATACAAAGTTACCTGTAAAATAAATATAAATCCTAAAATAGCTATAAAATAAATATAATTTATATTGTAGCTATATTAGGATTTATTTTACAGGTAAGTATTTATCTTTAAATAGGAATAATTTATTTAATAAGTGTTAATTTGTTTCGTTAGATTTAAATTATATTTAACTTAGGGGGGTGTTAGTGTTAGGGTTAGACTTAGCTTTAGGGGTTAATACATTTTTTAGAATAGCGGTGAGTTCCAGTCGGCAGATTAGGGGTTAATGTTTGAAGTTAGGTGTCGGCGATGTTAGGGAGGGCAGATTAGGGGTTAATACTATTTATTATAGGGTTAGTGAGGCGGATTAAATAATATGCAGGGGTCAGCAATAGCGGGGGTGGCAGAATAGGGGTTAATAAGTGTAAGGTTAGGGGTGTTTAGACTCGGGGTACATGTTAGGGTGTTAGGTGCAGACGTAGGAAGTGTTTCCCCATAGACAACAATGGGGCTGCGTTAGGAGCTGAACGCGGCTTTTTTGCAGGTGTTAGGGTTTTTTTCAGCTCAAACAGCCCCATTGTTTTCTATGGGGGAATCGTGCACGAGCACGTTTTTGAGGCTGGCCGGGTCCGTAAGCAACTCTGGTATCGAGAGTTGAAGTTGCGTTAAATATGCTCTACGCTCCTTTTTTGGAGCCTAACGCAGCCATTCTGTGGACTCTCAATACCAGAGTTATTTTAAAGGTGCGGCCAGAAAAAAGCCAGCGTTAGCTACGCGGGTTGTTACCGACAAAACTCTAAATCTAGCCGTATGTTCTTTTTTTATTTTTTGTACTTTAGTTAGTTTATTTAATTGTATTTATTTGTAGGTATTTTATTTAATTAATTTATTGCTAGTGTAGTGTTAGGTTTAATTGTAGATAATTGTAGGTATTTTATTTAATTAATTTATTGCTAGTGTAGTGTTAGGTTTAATTGTAACTTTGGTTAGGATTTATTTTACAGGTAATTTTGTAATTATTTTAACTAGGTAGCTATTAAATAGTTATTAACTATTTATTAGCTATTGTACCTGGTTAAAATAAATACAAAGTTGCCTGTAAAATAAATATTAATCCTAAAATATTTGCAATATAATTATAATTTATATTGTAGCTATATTAGGGTTTATTTTACAGGTAAGTATTTAGCTTTAAATAGGAATAATTTATTTAATAAGAGTTAATTTATTTCGTTAGATAAATATTATATTTAACTTAGGGGGGTGTTAGTGTTAGGGTTAGACTTAGCTTTAGGGGTTAATAAATTTAATAGAGTAGCGGTGAGGTCCGGTCTGCAGATTAGGGGTTAATACTTGAAGTTAGGTGTTGGCGATGTTAGGGAGGGCAGATTAGGGGTTAATACTATTTATTATAGGGTTATTGAGGCGGGAGTGAGGCGGATTAGGGGTTAATAACTTTATTATAGTAGCGGTGAGGTCCGGTCAGCAGATTAGGGGTTAATAAGTGTAGGTAGGTGGCGGCGACGTTGGGGGCGGCAGATTAGGGGTTAATAAATATAATATAGGGGTCGGCGGTGTTAGGGGCAGCAGATTAGGGGTACATAGGGATAACGTAGGTTGCGGCGGGTTGCGGTCGGCAGATTAGGGGTTAAAAAAAATTAATAGAGTGGCGGCGATGTGGGGGGGGCCTCGGTTTAGGGGTACATAGGTAGTTTATGGGTGTTAGTGTACTTTAGAGCACAGTAGTTAAGAGCTTTATGAACCGGCGTTAGCCCAGAATCTCTTAACTCCTGGCTTTTTGCTGCGGCTGGAGTCTTGTCGGTAGATTTCTAACGCTCACTTCAGCCAAGACTCTAAATACCCGCGTTAGAAAGATCCCATTGAAAAGATAGGATACGCAAATGGCGTAGGGGGATCTGCGGTATGGAAAAGTTGCGGCAGGAAAGTGAGTTGTAGACCCTTTCCTGACTGACTCTAAATACCAGCAGCGAGCACCTAACGCTGGTTTTGATGGCTAACGCCAAACTCTAAATCTAGGCGAATGAAAATTATGAATTCCATGCAGCATGTTAGAAACAGAACTTTGACCTGGGTGTGTTAATTAGTATAATTATGTGTTTCTTATTCTTTTTATTTTTTAGGGAAGAGGTAGAAAAGGATCTCTTATTTTTAGGATTTTTGATAATGGAAAATCGACTTAAACCTGAAACAAAACCTGTTTTACAGGAGCTTATTTCTGCTAACATAAGAAATGTCATGCTTACAGGTATGCTGAACAGTATGTATTATATTTTATATTATATCATGCCATTTGCGTTTACTTTCATATGTTTTAGTTGACTGGTAAAACAATTTTATTTTATTTGTTGGCACCTAACCTGGACTGTGGGAACATTGTAGCCAACTTTTTTTTCATATAAAATTAGATGAAAATATTTTTTTTATTTTTTTCATATTTTGTCCTTGTCATCCAGCAAGGATTAATAGGCCGTACAAATCAACACTGCAGTACTTGTTTCTATTTACAAAAATAAAATAAAAAATGTAATGTATAGATATTTCTCTTTCCTCTAAATGCTAGGGCAGTTTCAGTCCGTTTAAGAACATTGACGAAATGGAGGATTAGTGTACTGGATGTTAAGTATTATTTTTTTGTTTATTTATCCCAACCAAATTTTCACAATAGCAAATTAAAACAAAATAGTTGATACAGAATTAAACACCCTACATTTTAAACATAAAATAAAATATTGTTGAGAAATGTTACAAAATGTAAATTGCAGACATTCTGCTAGATTACAAGTCTTGCGTTAGCCTTAAAAAGAAGCATTTTTAATGTCTGCTGGTATTACGAGTCTGGCAGGAACAGGTGTACCACTCACTTTTCTTCTGCAACTCGAGCATACCGCAAATCCCCTTACGTCAATTGCGTATCCTATCTGTTTAATGGAATTTGTCTAACACTGGTATTACGAGTCTTGTCAAGACTTCTACCGCATTTAAAAGTCAGTAGTTAAGAGTTTTATGGGCTAACGCTGTAACATAAAACTCTTAACTAAAGTGCTAAAAAGTACAGTAACACCCATAAACTACCAATTAACCCCTAAACCGAGCCCCCCCCCACATCGCAGACACTTAAATAAATATATTAACCCCTAATCTGCTGACCTGACATCGCCGCCACTTTAATAAATATATTAACCCCTAAACCGCCGCACTACCGCCTTGCAAACACTAGTTACATTTTATTAACCCCTAATCTGCTGTCCCTAACATTGCCGCCACCTATCTACATTTATTAACCCCTAATCTGCCACCCCCAATGTCGCCACTACTATATTATAGGTATTAACCCCTAAACCTAAGTCTAAACCTAACCCTAACCCCCCTAACTTAAATATAATTTAAAATAATCTAAATAAAATTACTACAATTAAATAAATTAATCCTATTTAAGACTAAATACTTACCTGTAAAATAAACCCTAAGATAGCTACAATATAACTAATAGTTACATTGTATCTATCTTAGGGTTTATATTTATTTTACAGGCAACTTTGTATTTATTTTAACTAGGTACAATAGTTATTAAATAGTTATTAACTATTTAATAACTACCTAGTTAAAATAAAGACAAATTTACCTGTAAAATTAATCCTAACCTAAGTTACAATTACACCTAACACTACACTATCATTAAATAAATTACCTAAACTACCTACAATTAATTACACTTAAATAAAATAAACTAAAGTACGAAAAACAACAAACACTAAATTACAGAAAATAAAAAAAATTAAAACATTTTTAAACTAATTACACCTACTCTAATCCCCCTAAGAAAATAAAAACCCTCCAAAATAATAAAATTCTCTACCCTATACTAAATTACAAATAGCCCTTAAAAGGATCTTTTGCGGGGCATTGCCCCAAAGTAATCAGCTCTTTTACCTGAAAAAAAAGACAATACCCCCCCAACATTACACCCCACCACCCACACACCCAACCCTAGTCTAAAACCCACCCAATCCCCCCTTAATAAAACCTAACACTAACCCCTTGAAGATCACCCTACCTTGAGCCGTCTTCACCCAGCCGGGCGCAAGTGGACCTCCAGAGGGGCAGAAGTCTTCATCCGATCCGGCTAGAAGAAGTCCTCCAAGTGGCAGAAGTCTTCATCCAGATGGCATCTTCTATCTTCATCCATCCGGAGCGGAGTGGGTCCATCTTCAATCCAGCCGACGCGGAGCCATCCTCTTCAAACGAAGTCCAAGCGAAGAATGAAGGTTCCTTTAAATGACATCATCTAAGATGGATTCTATCAGCCAATCGGAATTAAGATAGGAAAAATCCTATTGGCTGATGCAATCAGCCAATAGGATTGAGCTTGCATTCTATTGGCTGATTGGAACAGCCAATAGAATGCAAGCTCAATCCTATTGGCTGATTGGATCAGCCAATAGTATTGAACTTCAATCCTATTGACCGTTTGGATCAGCCAATAGGATTTTTCCTACCTTAATTCCGATTGGCTGATAGAATCCAATCAGCCAATCGGAATTCAAGGAATGCCATCTTGGATGACGTCATTTAAAGGAACCTTCATTCTTCGCTTGGACTTCGTTTGAAGAGGATGGCTCTGCGTTGGCTGGATTGAAGATGGACCCGCTCCGCTCCGGATGGATGAAGATAGAAGATACCGTCTGGATGAAGACTTCTGCCGCTTGGAGGACCTCTTCTGGCCAGATCGGATTAAGACTTCTGCCCCTCTGGAGGTCCACTTGTGCCCGGCTGGGTGAAGGTAGGGTGATCTTCAAAGGTTTTATTAAGGGGGGATTGGGTGGGTTTTAGAGTAGGGTTGGGTGTGTGGGTGGTGGGTTGTAATGTTGGGGGGTATTGTCTTTTTTTTCAGGTAAAAGAGCTGATTAGAGCTGATTTAGTATAGGGTAGGGAATTTTATTATTTTGGGGGGCTTTTTTATTTTCTTAGGGGGATTAGAATAGGTGTAATTAGTTTAAAAAATTGTAATTATTTTTTAATTTTTTGTAATTTAGTGTTTGTTGTTTTTCGTACTTTAGTTTATTTAATTTAATTGTATTTAATTGTAGGTAATTTAGTAAATTAATTTAATGATAGTGTAGTGTTAGGTGTATTTGTAACTTAGGTTAGGATTTATTTTACAGGTAAATTTGTACTTATTTTAACTAGGTAGCTATTAAATAGTTAATAACTATTAAATAACTATTGTACCTAGTTAAAATAAATACAAAGTTGCCTGTAAAATAAATATAAACCCTAAGCTAGCTACAATGTAACTATTAGTTATATTGTAGCTAGCTTAGGGTTTATTTTACAGGTAAGTATTTAGTTTTACATAGGAATAATTTATTTAATTGTAGTTATTTTATTAAGATTTATTTAAATTAAATTTGTTAGGGGGTGTTAGGGTTAGACTTAGGTTTAGGGGTTAATAACTTTATTATAGTGGCGGCGACGTTGATGGTGGCAGATTAGGGGTTAATAAGTGTAGTTAGGTTGTGGCGACGTTGGGGGGGGGGAGCAGATTAGGGGTTAATAAATATAATGTAGGGTTCGGTGATGTTGGGGGCATCAGATTAGGGGTTCATAGTGATAATATAGGTGGCGGCAGAGTAGGGGTTAATAATTATAATGCAGGTGGCGACGATGTCGGGGACGGCAGATTAGGGGTTAATAAGTGTAAGATTAGGGTTGTTTAGACTTAGGGTTCATGTTAGGGTGTTAGGTGTAGACATAAAATTCCTTTCCCCATAGGAATCAATGGGGCTGCGTTAGAAGCTGAACGCTGCTTTTTTGCAGGTGTTAGGTTTTTTTCAGCCGGCTCAGCCCCATTGTTTCCTATGGGGAAATCGTGCACGAGCATGTTTAGCCAGCTTACCGCTACCATAAGCAACGCTGGTATTGAGGTGAGATGTGGAGCTAAATTTTGCTCTACGCTCACCTTTTTGCGGCTAACGCCGGGTTGAAAAAAAACCTGTAATACCAGCATTGTCTTAAGGTAGCGTTAAAAAAAAAGGCTCATTAGCAATGTACCCCTGTTACCACAAAACTCGTAATCCAGGCGATTATTTTTTGCATGCCAATGTTCATTATAGATATTCAAAACTATTATACTTTATTAAAATTACCCTTGATACGTTAGGCTGTTACAGAAGTTATTTTGTTAAAAAATATCTCTTGCTGATATTATTTTGTTCTGGATTATATTTTTATATATTATCCTATTTTAAAATATAGTATATATAGTTTATTGCATGTTTTTTTTTTATATTTTATCAATATTGTACAATATGCAACTTAATCCCAAATTTTACACATTTATATCCCTTATTAATTCAGAGGTCCCAGTCTACTACCAAAAGTATATTATTGACCTACAATATATGCAAAATAAGTTGCATTAATACAATAATTATAAAATAATTGCAGGATTTAAAGGGACAGTCTAGTCCAAATTTATTTTTCATGTTTCAGATAGAGAATGTAATTTTAAACAATTTTCCAATTTACTTTTATCACCAATTTTGCTTTGTTCTCTTGGTATTCTTAGTTTAAAAAGCTAAACCTAGGAGGTTCATATGCTAATTTCTAAGCCCTTGAAGGTCGCCTCTTCTCTCAGGGCATTTTTACAGTTTTCACCACTAGAGGGTGTTAGTTCATGTGTATCATATAGATAACACTGTGCTCACGCACGTGGAGTTCCAGTGAGCCAGCTCTGATTGGCTAAAATGGATGTCTGTCAAAAGAACTGAAATGAGGGGGCAGTTTGAAGAGGCTTAGATACAAGATAATCACAGAGGTAAAAAGTGTAGTGATGTCGCGAATATTTCGCCGGCGAATAGTTCCCGGCGAACATAGCATGTTCGCGTTCGCCGTGGCGGGCAAACATATGCAATGTTCGGTCCGCCCCCATTCGTCGTCATTGAGTAAACTTTGACCCTGTAACTCACAGTCAGCAGACACATTCCAGCCAATCAGCGGCAGACCCTCCCTCCCAGACCCTCCCACCTCCTGGACAGCATCCATTTTAGATTCATTCGGAAGCTGCATTCTTAGTGAGAGGAGGGACAGTGTAGCTGCTGCTGATTTATTAGGGAAATCGATAGCTAGGCTAGTGTATTCAATGTCTACTACAGTCCTGAAGGACTCATCTGATCTCTGCTGTATGGACAGCACCCCAAAAAGCCCTTTTTAGGGCTAGAACATCAGTCTACTTTTTTTTTTTTTCCCTGTGTAATCTAATTGCAGTTGCCTGCCTGCCAGCGTGTGTGTCAGGCTCACAGCGTATACTGTGCTCACTTGCCCAGTGCCACCACTCATATCTGGTGTAACAGTAGTGTACATTTAAAAAACAACAACACTTTTTTGACTGTGAAATAATAGCAGACAGCTGCCAGTACCCAAGATGGCCGCCAATAAGGCACATGGGGAGGGTTAGAGAGCTGTTTTGGGGGGGATTAGGGAGGTTGGGGGCTAAGGGGGGATGCTACACCACAGCATATGTACATATGCTAAAAAAAAATTAAAAAAATTCAAAACCTTTTATTTTAGTACTGGCAGACTTTCTGCCAGTACTTAAGATATCGGGGACAATTGTGGGGTGGGGGAGGGAAGGGAGCTGTTTTTGGAGGGATCAGGGGGTCTGATGTGTCAGGTGGGAGGCTGATCTCTACACTAAAGCTAAAATTAACCCTGACAGCTCCCTACAAACTACCTACTTAACCCCTTCACTGCAAGCCATAATACACGTGTGATGCACAGCAGCATTTAGCGGCCTTCTAATTACCAGAAAGCAACGCCAAAGTCATATATGTCTGCTATTTCTGAACAAAGGGGATCCCAGAGAAGCATTTACAACCATTTTTGCCATAATTGCACAAGCTGTTTGTAAATATTTTCAGTGAGAAACCTAAATAGCGATTTTTTTTTTTTTTTTAAATTTGATCGCATTTGGCAGTGAAATGGTGGCATGAAATATACCAAAATGGTCCTAGATCAATACTTTGGGTTGTCTACTACACTACACTTAAGCTAAAATTAACTCTACAAGCTCCCTACATGCTCCCTAATTAACCCCTTCACTGCTGGGCATAAAACACGTGTGGTGCGCAGTGGCAATTAGCAGCCTTCTAATTACCAAAAAGCAACGCCAAAGCCATATAAGTCTGCTATTCCCAGAGAAGCATTTACAACCATTTATGCCATAATTGGATAAGTTGTTTGTAAATAATTTCTGTGAGAAACCTAAAGTTTGTGAAAAAGTGAACAATTTTTTTTTTATTTGATCGCATTTGGCAGTGAAATGGTGGCATGAAATATACCAAAATGGGCCTAGATCAATACTTTGGGATGTCTTCTAAAAAAATATATATACATGTCAAGGGATATTCAGGTATTCCTGACAGATATCAGGGTTCCAATGTAACTAGCGCTCATTTTGAAAAAAAGTGGTTTTAAAATAGCAAAGTGCTTCTTGTATTTATTTCCCTATAACTTGCAAAAAAAGCAAAGAACATGTTAACATTGGGTATTTCTAAACTCAATTTAGAAACTATTTAGCATGGTTGTTTTTTGGTGGTTGTAGATGTGTAACAGATTTTGGGGTCAAAGTTAGAAAAAGTGTGTTTTTTTCCTCATATTTTATAATATTTGTAATAATAAATTATAAAATATGATGAAAATTATGGTATTTTTAGAAAGTCCATTTAGTGGCGAGAAAAATGGTATATAATATGTGTGGGTACAGTAAATGAGTAAGAGGAAAATTACAGCTAAACACAAACACCGCAGAAATTTAAAAATAGCCCTGGTCCTTAAGGGAAAGAAATTGAAAAATAGCCTTGGTCCTTAAGGGGTTAAAAAAAAACTAGAAATTTGACTGTGAAATAATAGCAGTCAGTTTCCTTCACGGGTGTGCGTTTCAGGGCCTGCCAGGGCATAGTGTCACACCAGTGCAACTCATATCTGGTGTAACAGTAGTGTACATTAAAAAAAAATACAATTTTGACTGTAATAGATTGAATAGCAGTTACTTGTCTGCAAGCGTGTGTGTGTCAGGCCTACAGCGTCTACTCTGCCAACTTCTGCCAGTGCACAGTGCCACTCATATCTGTTATCACAGTAGCTTGCACGCATAGTACCACTAATCGAAAAAAAAATGACAGGCAGAGACAGGCCACCCCGCAGGGGCCGTCATTGTCGTGGTGCTGTGATTCCCTTTGGCCCTAGAATAATGCCCAGTGTTCAGAGGCCACGTACACTGAACTCGAAAAGTTCTGAGGACATAGTTGACTGGCTAACACAGGACACCCAATCTTCTACAGCTTCCACTCGGAACCTTGACGCACCATCCTCCTCCAGCTTAGCTTCGGGCACCTCTCAAGTTACCACTCGCCCGCCTGCCGCCACCACCAACACTAGCACCACAGCTGCTTCACTTGATCTGTCAGAGGAGTTATTTACACATCAGTTGGAAGAAATGAGTGATGCGCAACCATTATTGCCAGAGGATGTAGATAACAGGGATATGTCTCAGTCAGGCAGCATTTCACACATGGACGTACGGTGTGATGATGATGATGTTGTACCCGCTGCAGGAGTTTAGTCTGTCACTGTGAAGCGGGCGTAACCCTTACACTACCTGATCGATACAACATCATACCTGATGTTTTAAAGCACGTTATTCCAAACAATTTAGGACTGTTAGGTGATTTATGCCCTTTATGGATTAAAACCAGACTCTGCATCAACTATATAATTTTCCATGGGAGTTTTGCCATGGATCCCCCTCCGGCATGCCACAGTCCAGGTGTTAGTCCCCTTGAAACAACTTTTCCATCACTATTGTGGCCAGAAAGAGTCCCTGTGGGTTTTAAAATTCGCCTGCCTATTGAAGTCTATGGCGGTTCGCCAGGCTCCCCCGTTCGCTAACCCAAATTTTTATGTTCGCGACATCACTAAAAAGGTGTATTTATATAACTGTGTTGGGTATGCAAAACTAGGGAATGGGTAATAAAGGGATTATCTATCTTTTTAAACAATAAAAATTCTGGTGTAGACTGTCCCCTTAAGTCCAAGTTATTTTACCTGTATAAAACCTAATTTTAACTTTAAAGAAAATGTATTTCATGTCATAGGAATTAAACCTATTCACACCATATAATATTATATTTTTCAAGGTGATAACCTTCAAACAGCTTGCACAGTTGGAACTAACTCAGGGATGGTGCCTGATTCCAGACATTTGGTTCTGATTGAAGCCACTGACCTGGAAGAAGATATTCCACCATCAGTAACTTGGCATTTTATGGAAACAGAAAGAGAAAGCATAAAAAAGGTAACTAATCTTCCAAACCATAGACACACATAGTCAGTTTTCCCATAAAATCGGCACACATCACATTGATACCTAAACCAGGAAAATCTCCCCTAGACCCAAGCAATTACCGGCCCATCTCTTTGTTAAATTTGGATTTAAAGATCTATGCCTAGATATTGGCCAAACGCTTAAATGCTATACTCAGATCATTCATGTGGATCAGACGTGCTTTGTTCTGCACAGAGAAGCCAGGGACAACATGGTTAAGGTCTTGCACCCTATCGGCTACATAAAATTAACAGTTTTAGAAGTGTCCCTGGTCTCTACTGATGCAGAGAAAATGTTTGATCAAATGAACTGGTGTTTTCTATAAAGTGCCCTCAAAAGCTTCGGTATAGGCCCTATTATGATACATAGAATCTTTAGCTTATACAACCACCTATCTGCAAAAATGAAAGTAAATTATATTTTCTCCACACCTTTTAACATATACAACAGTACCAGACAGGGTTGCCTGCTCTCACCAACTTAATTTATTCTAGCGATGGAAACTTTGTCAGCTCATATTCACAATAATACTACAATTCAGGGAATTTCTATTGAGCCAAATTAATACAAAATTAATCTATATCCTCCTTCCCTGTGTTGATTAATATATATAAAAAAATGGTAGATTGTCCCATTTCCTAATTAATAACCAAAAATCTGAGGTTTAAATATCAATATATCCATGACAAAGTTTTGGAAGCTAAGAAAGGTATGTCCATAAAAATTGCAACATTCTTATATTAAATATTTGAACGTCAAGATTCTGTTCAATCTAAATAGTGTTTCCTTCGAAATACAGGGAGAGTCCACAGCTGCATTCATTATTTTTGGGAATACAGAACCTGGCCACCAGGAGGAGGCAAAGACACCTCAGCCAAAGGCTTAAATATCTCCCCCACTTCCCTCATCCCCCAGTCATTCTTTGTCTTTCGTCACAGGAGGTTGGAAGAGAAGTGTCAGAAGATACAGAGTAGTTCCTTATGGAGGGTAATACTCTTTGAGATAGGACTGGGGTTTTAAGTAGTCTTGTCAGCTTCTCAGTGAGAGTATTGATGAAAGTTAGAGTCTGGAGATGCAGGGAGAGTCTTTCTGCAAACCCATCCAGACTCATATTAATAGCTCCTTAAGCAATCCGCATTGACGAGTTTCGCTGCCTGCTTTCTTCACTCAAGTCCATGTCAGAAGCACTGCTACAATCAGTCAAACTTGAAGGACCATGTCACTGTTTCACGGCATAGATTCAGGTAAGAGCGTTTCATTTTTTTACACACATGTTAACGATAGAAGACAGGGTCTCAGTGGGACTCCTTTATCTTTATGCAATCAAAGGTTAATATATCCTGAGGGGATATTATTTAACAATGGGGTCTTGTTAATCATGTTTGTTATGTGAATTTGACTGTGTATGTGTAGGAGACATTTTGGACTCAAAGGCTGATACGGAACATACAGGTTATAGAGCTGCACAGTTTTATTAAGCTGGCATGCTTTTCCTTATCAGGGGCGGTCCTGCATGAGGCACCATGTGACTGAGAGTAGTCACACCTTGTTTTCTATTTCCGATTTCTGACCGAGTGGCTGCGAAGAAGAGTTAATTTATCTACCTGTCTGGGTCATAGGAGGTGGTGAGTGCCCCAGCCATTGGTGGTTTAAGGTGACAGTTGTTTTTGGCTAAAAAATTTAATTAGAATTATGGAGGATTCTGATATTCTAGAGGATTCCTCTGAAACAGATTTTGATACCTGCGTATGTTGTGAGGAGGCCTGGGTAGACCAGCCCGCTCAATTATGTTCCTTATGCCATAATAGGGTGTTCTCTTCAAACAATGTTGAGATGTTACAGATCACTGAGCCATCTATCTCTGAGGATTACTCGTCCCATGAGGTGCGTTACCTAGAATCTTCTCCTACACATGCAGTTCCCCTAAGTATCATTACTTCTTCATCTGAGGGAGACTTTTTTCCACCAGAGGTTACTGCGCATTTTTGCATGGCCATCTCTATGGCTTTAGCAAGTTAGCCTCTTCCTGCCACATGCAAGCGAAGGGTTAATCCGTGCTCTCCTACCCATGGGCCGTTGTGTAAAATGCTGATTGTGCCCGATCAGTCATCTGGGTATACGTTTCCCTCTGAGGCTTCAGAGGTAGAACCTCCGGGGTCAGAGTCGCCTGATTTGACTCCTCCAACTGAGGAGGATTTGGCATTTAGATTTAGAATGGCACGCCTGCGTTTACTTCTGAGAGAGGTTTTGTCTCCCAGTCCTGATCTGTCAGGTGGATCGCAGTCCTTTAAATCAGCTAACCATCTTGATTAGATGAGTGGAGAGGGTTGGATCCTCTTCTTTATCGTCTATACGTATATAGTTGTAGAATCCCAGTCCCGAGCTCTATGGGGGGTTGTGTTGTATAACAGATAGGACCTGTTTGTTTTAGTTTGCACACCCTTTTTGAAATCCCTTTTTGTGCGTTTAACTATTTTATTTCTAATCCGTTTCGGATAGTTTTTGTTTTAGAGCTCGGGGTTCTTGTGGAAACTTTTTTTAGGAAAAAAAGTGGGTTTTTTTTGGTTGTATTGACTTTGATGGTCGTGATGGTTGGAGTCTTCTGATGGAAGCCTCTAGATCTCTGTTTGGGGTGATGAATCACTTTATTATCTAGAGATGAAAATTAAGCCTCAGAGCTTATTTTCCTTATTTTGTTTATTCTCAGTTTTCCTAGCACTGCTGGGACGAAAGAATTTGCCATTTGTTTGTTTTTATGACAAGACGTGTTGTTCCCTTGATGACTGGCAGGACCTTTTTTGGGTAACAGTTAAGTCTGCTCTTCCCTTCTACTCTAGAGAAGGAGCTCTTTCTAGTTATTCTGGTCCAGGCAGAGCAGGTCAATCTTTACTGAAGGACAGGCAGGACATGTCTTAGATTCTTCTGGATGGGCACTTGATGCTGGATCATATGGGTCCGGGGGTCCCAGAGGCCGGAGTTGAGTTTATCATTCCGTCGCTGTGGTGAGGGGTGGTGAATTCAGCCCAGGCCGAGTCTTCGACATAGCATTGGGTTTTTGTCTCTGTCTTAGCAGTCTTTTTAGATTACCGGTTGTTGAATCGTTGGCCAGTGTTCGATCCAGATCTCCCGGTGTTGGGGATTTTTATCCTAGTTCCCCCGGGGCAGTTTTGTCTTTGTCTCTTCCCTGTCAGTAGGGTGAGAGTGTTTTCTTGATGAGCGAAGTCCCATAGTGTAGTGGTTATCATTGTTTAAAGGCAAAGAAGGTATCAACGGCACTTCTATACAAGTATGTATATTAGCACTCTATATATCCTTATGACCCCTTATATATACTTAGTCAGTGAGGGAAATATTCCCTTCAAATCTATGCTGAATAGAGTAGGTGCTATGTAGTATTCAACTTATGTAAAGAATACAGTAGAGAGGAGCTCTAACTGAAAAGACTACATCCTTAGCACTCAAGGGGTTAATATAGAGTGAATTTATAAGCTGCTAAAAGACTCTATTTTATAAAGGCAAATCAGAGTAGCTGATTGATCAAGTGAGCTTGCTAACTCTACGTTAAAACATAACTTTTATTAATATCAAAAATAATAAAATGCTGGAATATTACTTTAAAAACACTCCCAGAAGCTGAGGACTGGTTGAATAACCTAGTCAAAGTAGGTTGAATATATAATGATATGGATTGTGTGTTTGCACATAGTAGAAACAGGATTTAATGTATCAAATTATCCAATGTTTTAACAGAATCGTAACATATAGCACCTATAAGTAAGTTGGTAATGGATGAAAAGATAGTTTTAATTTTTAAAGCATCCGTGTACTTTATTATTTTGTACACATAAGACACAGTATGTTATTAATTTACTGGTATATTGGTAAAGCTCTAGCAATCTGGTTCACCACATTACCACTTGTTTAATGTTCTGCCCTGTGCAGTAAGGGTTAAGTATACTATACAAATTACTTGAAAAAAACAATCATGTTGTATTTTAACATTTTTAGGTAATTTAAACCCCAAGTTTGATAGAATTGGAGTCCAGTCACATGACTGTTCTTGGTATATCGCCAAGCTGGTTTTTAGTTTGGTAATTTGTTTTAAACAAATAAAACCTAAATGTTTGTGTTGAGTCCTTAATATTGGTGAATTGCCAGTAGGATATATTAGCAGATGTGTGTCACACAATTAGTAGGTGAAAACTGTAAGTCTACAATGAACAGGCAAATGTTTTACTGAGCTTATATTAAGCACAAGATAATATTAAGAATGAGGTAGTAAAATTCACCCTATATGTGTCAGATTTAATAATTAAATAACAGACATCTATAATGAGTCCAATGTGGATAGTGTGTGGATTCTAAAACTTCTTTTGTAAATACAATCATTTTGCCTTGTTTATAAGCGTGTTAAATATAATGATATGAATAAGAATGACTTGTTTTACCTAGGAAATTGCTCTTTGTATATTTATATATCTATATAAGCTAACACATAATGAAACTGCAGTGACTCGGATAAGGCTGAATATAGTTAAAGATATAAGCTCCCATTTATTAACACAGTAGCAGTTAGTAGCAAAAATTATCGTAGCTAAGAACAGGGTTTGTGCTTCTCTTTGAAACACTTTTACGGAGTCATATTAGTCTATAGACATCACTCTGTATGTTATAAAGTTATTGTAAATAGCCAACAAATTGTAGTTTAACTTATGTATTTGTGCACAAAACAATTATTCGTTGTGATGTACATATAAGAATGTCAAGCTATTCAAGTTAAGTATGGGTACGTAACTGTGTTGAATATAAAAATATTATGGACAGCCAAAGCTATACTTTAACTTGTGTATTGATACACCTATTATGCAATATACATAGGAGCATTCCCCACTGTTCAGGTTTGGAGCTAGACACAGCTGACTAAATCGCTATCGCACACTGTCAGTGTATTGAGTCGCTGTTAATATTACTTGTATTTTACCGAAAGTCTATCTGCCAATAAAAGTCTGTTAATAAACCAATGTAAATATGGTAGCAAGATTATAAATATAGAGCTTCTATAGTGATTGCTAGCTACACAGCGATACCATTTATAAATGAGCCCCACTAAAAGTATTTAGCTCCGGTAGTCCATTGTGCTTGTTGTATAAGGATTAAACTATGTGCCAAAAATGGCAGGTTATTTAAGTAAATACATTCAACCAAGTATAATATCCAGCTTACTGAGGCTAATCTAAAAATACAGGAGCTCCAGGACTCCTCACCATATCCCTAACGTCCCTCAAAAGTAAAGTAGTGGCTATCATATCTGCTTAACATGCAGAAGGTCCTGGGATCAAGACCCAGTGGGGAAAGTGCACAGGTTCCTTTGAGCTGCAAACCAGAGGAATTGCTAAAAAGAAGAGTTCCTCCTGAGTAGATGGGAGGGTCTCGAATTTGGTGGTGGGTGGAGGCCCACTACAGCTCCATTCTCTGAGCGTGCTCTTCCGGAACTGATGTTGTCACGAATTCCTCAGGATTTAGCTGTTAAGGGGTTAAAGGGCCACTAAACCCAAAATCTTTCTTTCATGATTCAGATAGAACATACAAATTTAAACAACATTACAATTTACTTCTATTATTTATTTTGCTTCATTTTTTAAATATCCTTATTTTAAGAAAAAGCAATGCACATGGGTGAGCCAATCACATGAGGCTTCTATGTGCAGCAACCAATCAGCAGCTACTGAGCATATCTAGATATGCTTTTCAGCAAAGTATATCAAGAGAATTACACAAATTAGATAATATAAGTAAATTAGAAAGATGTTTAAAAATGCATTCTCTTTCTAAATCATGAAAGAAAAAATGTGGGTGTCATGTCCCTTTAATTCTGTTTAGCCTGTGAGCTAAAAAAGATTTGTTTTTCAAGATGAACTGTGTGTTTGTGTTTTCTTTGAAGTGCCAGAAGACTCATAAATACTCACACGGGGGACCTTTATGACTGTTAGCAGCGGGCATGATGCAAAACAGGGCCTCAGTCACAGAAACTGATAAGGTCAATAAAGGGACATGGGTATAATGTATATATGCGTTTAAAACTGTTATGACATTAAATTAAAGGGACAGTCAAGTCCAAAAAAAACTTTCATGTTTCAAATAGGGCATATAATTTTAAACAACTTTCCAATTTACTTTTATCACCAATTTTGCTTTGTTCTCTTGGTATTCTTAGTTGAAAGCTAAACCTAGGAGGTTTATTTGCTAATTTCTTAGACCTTGAAGGCCGTCTCTAATCTAAATGCATTTTGTTTAGTTTTTCACCACTAGAGGGCATTAGTTCATGTGTTTCATATAGATAACATTGAGCTCATGCACGTGAATTTTCCATGGAGACTTCCCTGATTGGCTAAAATGCAAGTTTGTCAAAAGAACTGAAATAAGGGGGAAGTCTCCTGAGGCTTAGATACAAGGTAATTTCAGAGGTAAAACATGTATAATTATAAATGTGTTGGCTATGCAAAACTTGGGAATTGGTAATTGCGGGATTATCTATCTTTTAAAACAACAAAAATTCTGGTGTTGACTGTCCCTTTAAGGGAAATATGACAACCCTGTCATATTTGATATCAAATTGATTCTCCCAATGAAACTAAGAGAGTGCCTGTCTATATATATATATATATATATATATATATATATATATATATATATATATATATATATATATATATATATATGAAAATAGATTTACCTAGCAGAAATTATAATGGGTTCTATAATTTCAGGCAAAGACTTAGTTTATTGGAGGTCGTAAAAGGTAAAGGGTTTCCTAGCCCCTGCAAAAAGAGTTGAGAAGCAACCTGTTCTCCTGAAAGTTGTATAAAGTTTGATGTTTCATCATGTAAAATTGTCATTCTTACAAGGGGAGCTGTTCTACAGAGTAAGGACCATTGCTTCCTGCCAGTCCCCAGGCGCAGATCTTGAGACTAGTAAAGTATTCAATCTGTTTTTCTCCTTTTTTATTTTAAAAAACTGTTTGCTGTGTGTAATTTTACTTGTAACAACTTTTTATTAATAATGCATTGTGCATAATATTTTTGGCATAATAAATAATTCATTTATTAAGCTTTGGCCTTCGTCTAATAATTGAACCACGTTACCGAAGAGACTGGAATATTAGAACTGTATAATTTAGGTTATTTTCTGCTAAATTGTATTCTAAGAGTTAATGTGTAAATCTGGGGGTTTCCTTATGATTTTCCCTTTAATAAATCATAAGTGGTGGCAGCCTAATTAGTTTAGTGTGGGTGGCATTAAAGGGGAGTTTTGGGCATTTATTTTAAGTCTAGTACAGACTAGAGAGTGTTGTTAACCCTTGCACCCACTGAACTAAATCACAAGCTTGCCTGGTGTGGCTAGATTGTGACATATTGGTGACAGTAGAAGGGACCTGATAACCCTTTTTGTGCCAAATAAGTGACTGGCGCAGGGTTGGATAACCCTGGTTGTCACAAATTGGTGGGCAGCGGTGTAGATAATTTTTGTTATTAGATTTTAGTGCTTGTGCATTTGCTAGTGTGAAAATCTCAGTACTAAAAAGAAATTGTAACTCACAATTTCCAAAGGCTAAAACTCAGTGCATTATATAGTCACACATTGCAAACAGTCCCCTTCCCTAGGGGGGGTAATCCCTCAGAAGAACCTGCATCTGTTTTGTTTGTTACACGTCCAGAGGAAAGCAACCAGGAGAACTTGCCACCTGTGCTTATCGGAACTAAGGTAACACTTGGGCTTTGGGACACAGGTGCTGCAGTGACTCTTGTACATCCAGGGCTGGTGAGCTCTAAGGACATTATTCCTAGCAGGACTGTAGCAATTAAAGGGATTGGGGGAATGTAACTTGCAGTGCCTATGGCACGGGTATATGTTGATTGGGGAGCAGGGAGAGGTTTAAGAAATGTGGGGGTATCTGAAAATATTCCTAATGATGTTTTACTGGGTACTGATCTGGGTAGATTGTTATCTCTTTATGTGCCTGACAATGCTACATGTGACCTAGGGACATTAGTTGTAGACCCTTATGTGAAAAGGGCTATGTGTGAAAACGCTCAGAGACATTATGACCAGGAGAGAGGACAGAGTGCATGTGTGCAAAGTGCTGTGCCTTAACTGAGGGTGTCTGTGCTGAGATGTGAACCTGTAAGAGGAGAGACTGACTGGGGAGAATGATGGATAGATGGTGTGTGTCTTCCTGTAATTAAACCAGCAGTATCTGCAGAACTAAAGTTAACTGTACAGTGTGAGACTGATGGGGGGGGAAAGGCAGATAGACTGTGTGGGTCTGTCTGTGCCTGAACCAAGTTTAACTTTACAGGGAGAAACTGTATGTGAGAGGAGGCAGATGAGTGGTGAGTGTCTGTCTGTGATTGAATCAGTGGATTCTATAGAGGGAGGTGAGATTGACGGGGGAGAGAATGACTGGGTGACTGGGCTGCTGGATGATGAGTGCCAGTCTGTTCCAGGACCACTTGAGTCCCCTGTGGAAGGACAGGATATATGGGCTAAATGGCAGAAGGAAAATGTGTGTTTGTCTGCACCAGTGTCAGAAGGATCCCAACTTCTGTGTGAGGATGTAAAGTGGCAGACTGACTGTTAAAGAGAGCGGGGGGAGAATGTAGCCCCCTCTATAACAAAAGCAGCAGAGCTGCAGAATCCAGAGTGTGTTGGGGAGGAGGGTACAGGATATTCTTTGAGTGACCCCCAGAGTGAGTGTGAAAGATTGTGGGTGACAGAGACCCCAGTAACCTCAGATGTGACCTATAAACAGACTGCACAGACTAGGGGAAAGAGACTGACACAGACTGCAGACACAGGTAGGAGTAGTACAGAAAAGTGTATTTACACAGCCCCACAGTGCCCTTCAGCAGGTACACTGATAGGTGTGCAGCATCAGAGTCCCCAGCAGGCTCAGCAGCTAGGACCCACAGTGGAGAGGAGGGGGGCAGTTAGTCAACCCCCTACCAACCATAACAGAGTGCAGGAGTACAGGAATTCTACTCCAGTGGGAGGGCAAGAGCCCGTGGTAGTTAAGCAGCAACTGACAGCACACAATATGTTCAGAGAGTACACAATATGTAGCAAGACCCTAGGCTTCACAGGCACCTCTGTAAAAGGGAATGATGTGTTATTCTTGGATAAGATGCAAGCCTTATTGGCGGAGGTACTTGGAAAACCCAGAGATGTCAATACCATATTCCCAAAAAAACAGTTACAGGATTTTCCTGCCAGAGAGGGAGTGTATGAGATGGGGCAAAATGTTCTTGTACTAACCCCCATGAGACAGAACAAACTACAGGCTGAATGAGAGGGTCCCTGCAATATATTAAATTTGCTGGGTAGAGCGAAAAGTGAGTCATTTTTAAATGGAGGGCATCCTGATGGCAAAACTGCTATATGCATTTTGTTAGGCAATGGCGTTATCACTGCAAGGGGAAGCTCCCTTTGATACGCATCTGGAGTGGCTTATAGCCACCCCCTTTTGCGTCTCTTATTGGGGGAGGTGTCACGAATACCTCAGGATTTAGCTGTTAAGGGGTTAATTCTGTTTAGCCTGTGAGCTAAAAAAAGATTTGTTTTTCAAGAAGAACTGTGTGTTTGTGTTTTCTTTGAAGTGCCAGAAGCCTCATAAATGCTCACACAGGGGGGACCTTTATGGCTCAGACTGTCAGCAGTGGGCATGATACAAAACAGGGTCTCAGTCACAGAAACTGATAAGGTCAATAAAGGGACATGGGTATAATGTATATATGTGTTTAAAACTGTTATGACATTTGGTGGTGGTCGAAGGCCCACTACGGCTCTTGGCAGCAATCCATTCTCTGAGCATGCTCTTCCGGAACAGATGTGTCTTGCGATCATTCGTTTGATCTGACTATCCAGAGTTTTGAATGTGTATCTGAGGAAAGCAGATCGAGTTTCTCAGCTTTGTTCTGCTGGACTAAGTGGCCTAGGTGAACTAATTCTCAGCCTAGCAAACTGTAGACTTTGAGTTTGAACCCTGCTGTGGTAGTTTTCTTAATTCTGAGGTCTATTTTAACCTTCTTCTTTTCGGCCATGTCACTCTTTTTTGAGGATGGCTCGATCCTATCTGGAGTGGGCATCAGTGAGACTGTTGCTCCATTTTTGCCCGTGAGTTCGTAATCACGGTTAGAGGCTTTGCTGCCATGAGAGTTCCCTTGTTGCAAGGATTTACCAGGTCAGGGTCTTTTTGCGGCTTGGGATCTTTTCTTCCGGGACGAATTGCGAGAGGTCGCTTGGACCTAGCCGAGAGAAGGTTTTTTTCTGAAAGGTTTTCAGTCCTTTACTTCAGCTCGTACCTGGTTCCTCGTCACCTATTTTAGGTGTGGAGGACGCCCTCTTTTCTTGTCAAGAGTAGCTGGCTTGTCCTGACTCTCTTCTGGATCCTGGAGTATTCTTCTTCCCCTCTAGATTGAGCTGGTGAAGGGCTTGTCTAATGAGTTCTTGTTCGAAGGGGCAGCCTGCAAAGATAGCCTGTTGGTTAACTTAGCTGCCTGGAAATTTGAAGGTTGCAGATGAATACCAGCTGCAGTTCCTTTTTCTGGTATATGTTTTTGCAAACACTGTTTGCTCTCTGTTTGTGCTCCAGTTCCAGAGGTTCATTGTTCTTCCAGGTGTTCAGTTGTTTTTGCTAGGGCTCTGCCTGTGGCTGGACCAGCAAGTCAATTCCTGGCTACTTTTGGGGTTGGATTTATCCTTCAGTAAATACATTATTGTGGTCTCCCTTCTAATAAGGCTATCCGAGTTTTTTTATCCATAAGATTGTTGTATTCCTTGTCCAAATGGGAAGAGGTTCTTCCTTTTTGGGGAATCTTACCTTGAGGTTTCTGTCAGACTTCATCCGAATAGACAGTTTTTTTTCCTTTATGTTATTAATATTTGGGGAGTGCAAGGATTTAGAAGCTGATAACTTCCTCCTTGCTGGTGGAGGAGTGTTTTTCACTGGTTCTAGGAGACAGCGAGCCACGAGCCACCTCAGAGGTTTATGGCTCAGTTTGAGTACAGTGACATCTTTTTGGGTCTCTGACATGAGATCCTATGGTTCTGATTATTGGTTGGCTACTTGGTCCTCCTAACATTCTTATCTTTTTATTTTTTGCTTCTGTCAAGGAAGCCTTGGGAGTTTGGTTTTCTTGCAAGCTGTGGCGCCCTCAGGTTTGGCCGCCTCTTATTTGTACCCTCCCGTTAGCATTCAGTGTCCTCTGGAGCTTGGGTATAATTTCCCAAAAGTAATGAATGCAGTTGTGGACTCTCCATGTATTGAGAAGGAAAACATAAATTATGACTTACCAGATAATTTCCTTTGAAACAGGGAGAGTCCACAGCTCCCGCCTGTGCTCTCCGGTGGGCGGCCCTAAATTTAAGTTGTTTTCTTCTGGTACCTTTTTCACCCTGATATTTCTCCTACTGTTCCTTGTTCCCTCAGCAGAATGACTGGGGGATGAGGGAAGAGGGGGAGGTATTTAAGCCTTTGGCTGGGGTATCTTTGCTCCTCCTGGTGGCCAGGTTCTGTATTCCCACAAGTATTGAATGCAGCTGTGGACTCTCCCTGTATCGAAGGAAAGGAAATTATTTGGTAAGTCATCATTTATGTTTTCCCGCTGAATTACAAACCCCTCCTTTCTAGTATACAAACTGACCTTCTTTTGTGGCAAAACAAGCCCTTTTCCTGGTTGGGTGGATGCAAGTAATTACAATGACCTTCCTTCCACAGATCTTATACTTACTACATACAATTCCTATATCCCTCCTGCCTCTTATTTACAGCAATTACAGTCTGTAATAAATTCCTTAATTTGGGAAAAGATATGTCCACTGTGTCCAGAGTCGTGTTGTACAGACCTGCTGATAGAGGAGGGTTAGGGTTTCCGCAAATTCTCTGAGCCCCTAGGGTTGTTAGGATCTGCTGGCTTCCACCAGCTTAACGCCCGAAGGTCGCATCAACCTCTAGACTATATCATAATTTTTTCTCTACATGAAATTCTATCATCATGAAAACACCTAAAATCTATATCCCAATATCCCCTCTATCTCCTATTATACACAACACTGAATTTTAGGGTGGCTTAGACCCCAAATCTGTTTCAAGACCAGTAACAGAGGTAGGGATATCCAACCCTCTCTTCAACATTTTAGATAAAGGATAGCTTAAAGGGACAGTCTACACCAGAATTTTTACTGTTTAAAAATATAGATATTCCCTCTATTACCCATTCCCCAATTTTGCATAACCAACACGTTTATATTTATATACTTTTTACCTTTGTGATTAACTTGTATCTAAGCCTCTGCAGACTGCCCCATTATCTCAGTGCTTTTGACAGGCATTCAGTTTAGCCAATATGTGCAGATGCCTAAATAACTCCACTGGAGTGAGCACAATGTTATCTATATGACACACATGAACTAGTACTGTCTAACTGTGAAAATTTTTTCAAAATGCTCTGAGCAAGGAGGTGGTTTTCAACGGTTTAGAAATCAGTTTGAGCCTACCTAGGTTTAGCTTTTCAAAAATACCACCAAGGGAACAAAGCAAATTTGATGATAAAAGTAAATTTGAAAGTTGTTAACAATTGCATGCACTATCTGAATCATGAGAGTTTAATTTTGACTAGACTGTCCCTTTAAAGCTATTGCAAGAGGATATTTTTCTTCATGGCTGAAACATGCCTGATTATCCCATTTCTTACAAACATCTCCACGTAAAACAGACTTTTTAATAAAGAGAACTCACAACATTTGAATCTTTATGTCATATGAAGAACGTCCCAAGGGCGATGCTGGCATTGGCTAAACACTCGTTGGTTGATTGCCAATCTGCTGCTCTACCATTATATGCCTGGGGGTGGATGGATCACATGGAGATGCAGTTGGGGCCTGAAGGAATGCAGAACATATACCATATCCTCCTCCTCCTCTTCAGCACAAATACTTTAATTAAATTATAAGTTGCCTTTTCTGTGATATTTTACACCGGCATGATTACACAACATATAAGCTAAAGCTTTACTGAAATGTTGGAGATGGTGCAGTGGCGGCGACACTATGTTCTATATATGGTGGACTTGTCCCCTATTGAGAGGAAATACATTTAGTTTATAAACAGCTTTTAGGTGTTAGTTTCAACCTTTCTTCCACAATTGCTTTGCTAAACCAGAGGTTTACGCATCCATGTAAGGCTTAAGCTAAGGCCCAGTCTCTTGCAAATTGACCTATATAGCGCACCCTCTCTAATAGCGAGAGATTGAAAGACTACCCACATCCCCTTGCTGTCCGCTTGGTGTAAGTACGGAAATACTTTCCCTAGCGGAGTATTGTTTCTTTAGGAAAAATAAAATGAGTATTTTTTTATGACATAAAATTCTATTGGGATTTCCTTCAATAATACATATATATAGGAGTTCAGACTCCTTATCAAGCTAAATTATTACATCTTTAGAGCTGTATATGTATGTATCTCAATAGTAAAGACCTTTGTCTGACTTTTTTTTTTCTAATACCTGAAATCTCATATATTTGAGCCTTTAAAGCTTTTGTGTGATTTTTTTTTTATATATATTTTCAATTAAATGGTGTTATTATGGTGTAACTATGCTTTGTAATTTATTTTGATGTGTTTTGTGCAACTTATATATTTCGTGAAACAGTAAACCAGAGCTCTGAAGTCGCTGTAATCATTCTAGCGTAAATCGCGATTTTGCTCAAGCGATCGTGTTTACTTTCAACTCTTAATATGAGCGGTAAGCCTGATCAGTGCAATCTTTTGTGATAAACCCCTTATCGCCCATGCACAAACGTTTGCGCTCCACTCATAATCTAGCCCTGTGCTAGTTAACTACAGTTTTTCTGAGAACACAATGAAACACAGAGAGTTTCTCACACCAGTACCTTTCATTGAAATGTGACTCCCCCTTTCTTTCAAGATAAGCACTGTCTGAAACAATGCAGTGTGATCAGAACAGTAAAATACATGTGTAGCTTTCCTTAAAGGCAATTCTCTTAAAGGCACACATTTATTAAAATATGTATCTACACTAAATGTATATGTTCTAATAAGCAAAGTGGTGATATAAACTGCTAATCCATTGACTATCGATTAATTATTTGGGTAGAGAAGAATCATTAAAAGATTCCCATCCCTTACAATGTCCCTGTAACAAAAGATAGAAAGATAATGAAGACAATTTGATAATTGAAGTAAAATAGAAATTGTGTAAAATTGGGTGCTCTATGTGACTCATGAAAGAAAAAAACTTAGGTTTCATATCACTTTTAACACTGTAAGCAAATACAATATATTGGGAAAAAAAATAATCTGTAGTCATGCAGTTCTGTTTCTTCTATTTCAAATTTTATTTTTAATTTTCATTACTATAATCTGTTATCATGTTTGTTGATGTTTCCTGTCAGTGTTATATATACATTTACTTTACAACAGTGCCATGCATGACCATTTGTTTCCTTTTTGTTTAAGGAAACCACAGTAAAAACAGAACAAATGTTAAGTCAGGACACAAGACCAAATAAATATCATTATGCCATGAGTGGAAAATCATATCAAGTTATCAAAGAGCACTTTCCTAGTTTGGTCCCAGATGTAAGTATAGAACCAGCAGCTCCATTAAAATTCTTTTTTTTTTTTTATTTCTTTTTTTTTTTTAAGTTGTAGTTGTAAAATATTTAAAATGGTAAAGTTGCCTAAAACACAATATTTTACTAAAATATCTTCACATTTGTATACATTTTGTTGTTAATAAATGAGATTTTAATTTATTATTTCACAGCTAAATCATTTAAGTTCTCAGTGAGATATAAAAGCCATAATGTATGCTGAGATTTATGACCTTAGACAAAAATATTAAAAAAGAATATCTAAGGTTTAAAAGATGCATTCAAACACAAAAACAGTCATTTCAATATTAAATCTGTAGCCATATTTTCTTTTTGCATTGGGTGCATATATTTTGTTTTCAGGTAGGTGTATGAAAACCCCTGCAAAAAGCCTATTTATTATTATTCAGGTGTCTTACCAAATGTATTCATGTTTCTAATGGATTAAAATACAAAAAAACCCCAGGAAGTTTCAATCTATTAAAATGAGGGATATGGGGGTCTATTTATCAAACCTTGGGTGGACATGCTTTGCTATAGCGAATCATGTCTGCCCTGCATCACTAAATGCCGACTGCATATGCTGTTGGCATTTAACATTGCACAAGCATTTCACAAGAAATGCTTGTGCAATGCCGCCAACTGCACATTACGATCGCTGCTTCTTAACTGCAGTTTCTGGTGATCCGGAAACTATGCGGGGAGATAGCAGCATCCGCTGCTTGGTAAATCTCCCCCATGGTGTCTAACTTGACTAAAATGCCTGCGTGTTATGTTATGAAGTTTTACTTCATCAGAACTACTCACTAATACTTATAAAATATATTATTTATATTTTCACTAGATTCGGTTTACACTAATACCTTTAAACAAATATTTAAGAATGTTTGCATATAACACATTCTGGTTTTGTAAGTGTACATATTTTTAAGGAATTTTATTGCTTTGTGGAAGGTATAACACATTTTAATTACTCTTAATTGAATTAATTGCTATTTTGACAATATTACCTAAAACATATTTCTTTAAATGGATAGTAAAATAAACATAATATGTATTATTAAGGCAACAAAGCAACAATTATGCAGAAATGAAATACAAACATGATTTATTGTGTGATTTTTTTTTTATTTATTTTTTTACAGATGATTATCAATGGGACAATATTTGCTAGAATGAGCCCAAAACACAAATCAAGTATTATTGAAGACTTTCAAAAATTAGAGTAAGATTATACATTTGTATATGATGTCTAAATCTAAGGCACAAATAAAATTATTTATTTATTTAGTTTTTGTTCCCTTCCCTACCATGGTTATCTATATATACAGTATATATATATATATATATATATATATATATATATATATATATATATATATATATATATATATATATATATACACACACACTGTATATATATTCTCAATAAGATAATATTATCAGTTGCTATTATTACTATCAGTTATTTGCAGAGCGTCAAACTATAGTATTTTATTTTGTTAAAGTGCATGCTTGATTAGCGTAGAGGAAAAAAACTCAACTGCATACATAAATGACTACACATAAATTATGATAAAAAGCCAAAAATTACCATTGCTTGCTAAAAGAGTGCATACAGTATCCAATGGTCAAAATGTGATATTTGTCAATTTTTATCTATATTAAACAAAAAAAATAGCTTGTACAACATATTTACAATACTTAATTTAAATGAAAATTAAATTTAAATGGATTAAATGGATATTTGAACAGCCATTTGAAGAAAAGCTATGCAGTATTTTATTTAATATTCAATATATTTTTTGGTACAAAATGGACACAAGGTAAAATATATGTAAAATTTAACAGTGCCCAAAACTGAAAATGTTCAAATGTAGAAGTGTAGAACAGATTTCTGTAAATGCTGTGACTGAATATGGTCACAATTTTACAAATTTGTTAGAAACTCTGCTTGTATGATTACCAGCATATGACTGACCAAAATTCTAGTTGAAAAAACAAACAAACAAACAAACAGATAACACCATTATGTAATTAATATAAATTTCCAATACTTTATTTACGACAGGCAAAACCTATATACCACAATCCCGTAGCTATTAACTTTGAGCTGCCAGTGAGCAGCCAATAACTTCATTTGTATTTACACAATTTTAACAGGTGCTACACTAGAAATTATGAGCTGAAGAAGGGAAGGGAATAATTAAATAAAGAAATACACTTAGCGCCTGCTAAATACAGACCTCTCGCTTTGATGTGTTGACTCCTAGTCGTCAACTATTAAATAAGTAAACAATCAGAAATATACCAAAACGCCAACTTGGCAAAGGCTGGGTCTGAGTGGAACTATGTGTAAAGTACCACAATATAAAAAAATATATAAAATTATATAAAAATTACAATTTATTGGACAAAACCTTAAAAACAGTACATATATAACATGGATCCATGCAGTTAACAATACTAATAAAAATTGGTCATAAAATCAATTAATAAAATCAAGTATGTTTTAAAACATAAACAAATTATCCTGGTAATATCAGTGTCAGTTATGACAAAGTAGAGAAATGTGTGTAACAAAAGTGAAAAAATAATAAATAATAAATAAAAGCTTACAACATAAACTTCAGTTATGTGTTTAACAAGGCTCACAACATAAACTTCAAGTATGTGTTTAACAAATGAATCACAGACAAACTGCAAAAATACAAAGATTGGATAACGGTCTAAAACAATGATAAATTTTGAATGAATTATATACGGTCGTGTCCAAATTTAGCGCCTGTATCCAAGTGCACAAATGGATTTAAACAAGGTATATGTGAAAACTTTGTGTATTGCAAATAATTTGTGCATTACAAAAAATCAGTGTACTACAGAAAATTCAGTGTACTACAAAAAATTCAGTGCACTTAGTAAAAAGCATAATTTTAAAGGATAAAAAGGGTGTGTTAAAAAATACGGTGAGAGAATGTGGTGATGAGGTTAAAAAAAAGTCCAATAAAAAGTTCAATAAAAAATGTGTCTTTAAGCAAAGAAGTGTCTTCAAAAAGAGAAGAAACAAAGTACAAAATGAGCTGGATCTAACTTGAAATGAGTCAGAGAGTACTTAATCCCAACTTCAGTGATGTGTGTTAATAATGGCTCCCATATTCAGTATATAAGTGTTGTATGATCTTCTTTGAACGAGAAGATAATTTCAACCATTGGTTCAGAATAATCCTTCTGTCAAAGGAAAAAAGTATACAATAGTGTAGATTGTTTTCCAAAAATATAGCTATTAGAATTATCCTTACCAGTCAACGCGTTTCGGTCTCACAGTGACCTTTATCAAGACTGGTTTTTAATTGTAAATAGTGGTCTTTTATACCCTACTAGTTGTTAACAGCTGTATGTTTGCGTACCGGATGTGTTTGCTTAGTGGTTCCGGTTCGTTATTAACATAAATATAACAATGTTTTCTGTGCAAAAATGGGGAATGGGGAGTGGGTAATAAAGGGATTATCTATCCTTTTAAACAATAAAACATTTTGAGTTGACTGACCCTTTAAACAAAGAATTCCAAATTAATTATGATCAGGAGATAAACATGTGGGTATGAAGCATATAGATATGTGCATTTATTTTTCTACGTGCTGGAAATAAGTGATATGGAAACTTAACATATCTCACATTTTAACTGATCAGAACTAGATTGCCATTTAAAGGGACAGTCTAAGCCAAAATAAACTTTCATGATTCAGATAGAGCATGTAATTTTTAACAATTTTCCAATTTACTTTTATCACCAATTTTGCTTTGTTCTCTTGGTATTCTTAGATAAAAGCTTAACCTAGGAGGTTCATATGCTAATTTCTTAGACCTTGAAGCCCACCTCTTTCAGATTGCATTTTAACAGTTTTTCACCACTAGAGGGTGTTAGTTCACATATTTCATATAGAAGTTATCTGGGAGCAGGCACTGATTGGCAAGACTGTAAGTCTGTCAAAAGAACTGAAAAAAGGGGCAGTTTGCAGAGGCTTAGATACAAGATAATCACAGAGGTTAAAAGTATATTATTATAACTGTGTTGGTTATGCAAAACTGGGAAATGGGTAATAAAGGGATTATCTATCTTTTAAAACAATAAAGATTCTGGTGTAGACTGTCCCTTTAATGAATTCTATTGCAAACGACTGATTTATATCAGTCCTTTTTGTGTACAAAACCACATATTTTCCATAAACTTTATACCTTTTATGATGCATAAAATGTAGAATTTCACATATTTTTACATACATTAATATTATTTCTTCCCCCCAAAATTTGAATAAATGAAAAGATACAAACTTAAGTTTATACACAAATATACAAGAATATGTGCAGTGTGTTTTTGGCACTAATACACAAACTTTTATCTGGATTTCTTGTATGGCTTACGTTTTTTATTAGAAGTCAACACATGTCTTTAAGGGTCACAGCTTTTGTTGCATTTCTTTTTGAATAAACAGGAAAATACACACAACTTGACCCATGTGGATTCAAATTGCAGGAAAATATGTGTGCAGTCCCGAGCTGGATGTTTTTTAATCTAGATAATAACAACTAGTATCCTGCTTAAAATAAATGTACATATATTATGTCATAATGTCTCTGGGGTTTCATGTTTATAGTTTGTATTGATTTTTGCAGATATAATGTTGGCATGTGTGGAGATGGAGCAAATGATTGTGGGGTAAGTATAGAAGTCTTTAAACACCCTGATTAGGCTCCCTGTTAGGATCGATCAAATATAACTTTCTCTTTGTAAATATAGTAAATTGTATTGACTGAAAAAAGTATTTAGAACTTGTTCAAAATAAGCCCCTTGAAGTTGAGATACAGGGGCCTATCTATCAAGCTCCAAAAGGAGCTTAACGGCCTGTGTTTCTGGCAAGTCTTCAGACTCACCAGAAACAGCAGTTATAAAGCAGCGGTCACAAAGACCGCTGCTCAATAACCTGTCTGCCTGCTCTGAGCAGGCAGACAGACATCACCGGAAATCAACCCGATCGAGTATGATGGGGTTGATTGACACCTCCCTGATGGCGGCCCATTGGCCGCGAGTCTGCAGGGGGCGGCGTTGCACAAGCAGCTCTTGTGAGCTGCTGGTTCAATGCTGAATACGGAGAGCGTATTGCTAACTTGAAGTCAATTGTTAGTTGATTGACTGTGCATAGCTGACTTGCTATACTTCTAATAGCAAGCTATTTTTCTTTTATGTAAGTGGCAAAGTCCATGAGCTAGTGACGTATGGGATATACATTCCTACCAGGAGGGGGCAAAGTTTCCCAAACCTCAAAATGCCTATAAATACACCTCCCACCACACACATACCTCAGTTTTACAAACTTTGCCTACTGTGGAGGTGGTGAAGAAAGATGTGCTTGATTTCTTCTATGATAGGCGCTTCTAAGCATTTTGAAGCCCAATTCCTCTCAGAGTACAGTGTTTGTCAGAGGTATGTGAAGGGAGTATTGCCTGTTGATTTAGTGGTTTCATCCATGGGAAATCCTTTCAAAGGCTCTCTGTAATCAGTCGCAGGGATTCATCCCCTGCCTCCCTTTTCAGATCGACGTTATACTCCTATACCATTACCTCTGCTGATATTTTTCAGTACTGGTTTGGCTGTCTGCTATATGTGGATAGGTGTCTTCTGGTAAGTATGTATCATTTTTTAAGACACTCTCCGCTATTTTTGGCGCTTTATGTTATAAAGTTTTAAATATATTTATTTACCAATAACCTTTGTTTCAAATATTAAAAATTATAACAATTATACTTCACCAATTTGAACCAATTTGTAGGGGTCTTTAGGTCATCTCATTTGAAGGAAAGTTATTGCATAGATCAAGGGTAAGCTTCCAGTTCCTTGCTGAAGTGAAATGTGTTCCCAGGTATGGCAGACAATTATCAAATTACCAGTATCCAGCAAGTCACAAAAAAACTGTCCTTGTTTGCATTGCTAATCCTTTTATCTAACCATTGATGACCTCTTTCGTTCACGCCCACGGTGCTTTTCCGTTCTCATTGGACACCCCGGGGAGAGCTCCCCATTGGCTCAGTATATATTGTCCCTATGGAAACGCATTGTTTAACAGTTAAGTCCCTTAACTGTCATACTGGGTTCTGGCCCTCAGGTGGCAGCAGACGAACACAAACAGATTCACCCAACCATTTCTAATATTTATGTTTCTAAATTTTACATATCCCATATAATGATTATATTAAACAATACTACACCATTGCATTTATTACTTACAATCCGAATTCCAGGCAGGATAGCCTCATGTCAATTTTCTGATCATTTCAATACCAAGCACCATTATATTATATCAAAATAAGTATACTGTTAATTCAATTCTCCCTATTAAACATATTACAATTTATTTCATTAGTAAATTTCTCTTGTTTATATTTCATTTAGCCTAACAGAAAATGTATAATTTGATATCAGATATCAATATTTTATAGTCATATCATATCAAAGTGACTTCCATATATCCATCTCACTATATTTCAAGAGATGTATTTAAAATTTTAAAAACATTTAGTGCACAATCATATGATATGACTTAGTACATTCCATGTAGGCAATCCTGTATGTATCATCTTTTGGCCCCATCTGGAAAAAACATAATTTATGTAAGAACTTACCTGATAAGTCCATGAGCTAGTGACGTATGGGATATACATTCCTACCAGGAGGGGCAAAGTTTCCCAAACCTCAAAATGCCTATAAATACACCCCTCACCACACCCACAAATCAGTTTAACGAATAGCCAAGAAGTGGGGTGATAAGAAAAAAGTGTGAAAGCATAAAAAATAAGGAATTAGAATAATTGTGCTTTATACAAAAAAATCATAACCACCACAAAAAAGGGTGGGCCTCATGGACTCTTGCTAATATGAAAGAAATGAATTTATCAGGTAAGTTCTTACATAAATTATGTTTTCTTTCATGTAATTAGCAAGAGTCCATGAGCTAGAGACGTATGGGATAATGACTACCAAAGATGTGGATCTTTCCACGCAAGAGTCACTAGAGAGGGAGGGATAAAATAAAGACAGCCAATTCCGCTGAAAAATAATCCACACCCAAAATAAAGTTTAAATTTTATAATGAAAAAAACTGAAATTATAAGCAGAAGATTCAAACTGAAATAGCTGCCTGAAGTACTTTTCTACCAAAAACAGCTTCAGAAGAAGAAAACACATCAAAATGGTAGAATTTAGTAAAAGTATGCAAAGAAGACCAAGTTGCTGCTTTGCAAATCTGATCAACCGAAGCTTCATTCCTAAACGCCCAGGAAGTAGAAACTGACCTAGTAGAATGAGCTGTAATCCTTTGAGGCAGAGTTTTACCCGACTCGACATAAGCATGATGAATTAAAGATTTCAACCAAGATGCCAAAGAAATGGCAGAGGCCTTCTGACCTTTCCTAGAACCGGAAAAGATAACAAATAGACTAGAAGTCTTTCGGAAATTCTTAGTAGCTTCAACATAATATTTCAAAGCTCTAACTACATCCAAAGAATGCAATGATCTCTCCTTAGAATTCTTAGGATTAGGACACAATGAAGGAACCACAATTTCTCTACTAATGTTGTTAGAATTCACAACCTTAGGTAAAAATTTAAAAGAAGTTCACAACACCTCCTTATCCTGATGAAAAATCAGAAAAGGAGACTCACAAGAAAGAGCAGATAATTCAGAAACTCGTCTGGCAGAAGAGATGGCCAAAAGGAACAAAACTTTCCAAGAAAGTAATTTGATGTCCAACGAATGCATAGGTTCAAACGGAGGAGCTTGAAGAGCCCCCAGAACCAAATTCAAACTCCAAGGAGGAGAAATTGACTTAATGACAGGTTTTATACGAACCAAAGCTTGTACAAAACAATGAATATCAGGAAGATTAGCAATCTTTCTGTGAAAAAGAACAGAAAGAGCAGAGATTTGTCCTTTCAAGGAACTTGCAGACAATCCTTTATCCAAACCATCCTGAAGAAACTGTAAAATTCTCGGAATTCTAAAAGAATGCCAGGAAAAATGATGAGAAAGACACCAAAAAATATAAGTCTTCCAGACTCTATAATATATCTCCCTAGATACAGATTTACGAGCCTGTAACATAGTATTAATCACAGAGTCAGAGAAACCTCTTTGACTAAGAATCAAGCGTTCAATCTCCATACCTTTAAATTTAAGGATTTGAGATCCTGATGGAAAAAAGGACCTTGCGACAAAAGGTCTGGTCTTAACGGAAGAGTCCACGGTTGGCAAGAGGCCATCCGGACAAGATCCGCATACCAAAACCTGTGAGGCCATGCTGGAGCTACCAGCAGAACAAACGAGCATTCCTTCAGAATCTTGGAGATTACTCTTGGAAGAAGAACTAGAGGCGGAAAGATATAGGCAGGATGATACTTCCAAGGAAGTGACAATGCATCCACTGCTTCCGCTTGAGGATCCCTGGATCTGGACAGATACCTGGGAAGTTTCTTGTTCAGATGAGAGGCCATCAGATCTATTTCTGGAAGTCCCCACATTTGAACAATCTGAAGGAATACCTCTGGGTGAAGAGACCATTCGCCCGGATGTAACGTTTGGTGGCTGAGATAATCCGCTTCCCAATTGTCTATACCTAGGATATGAACCGCAGAAACTAGACAGGAGCTGGATTCCGCCCATACCAGAATTCGAGATACTTCCTTCATAGCCAGAGGACTGTGAGTCCCTCCTTGATGATTGATGTATGCCACAGTTGTGACATTGTCTGTCTGAAAACAAATGAACGATTCTCTCTTTAGAAGAGGCCATGACTGAAGAGCTCTGAAAATTGCACGGAGTTCCAAAATATTGATCGGTAATCTCACCTCCTGAGATTCCCAAACCCCTTGTGCTGTCAGAGACCCGCAAACAGCTCCCCAACCTGTCAGACTTGCATCTGTTGAAATTACAGTCCAGGTCGGAAGAACAAAAGAAGCCCCCTGAACTAAACGATGGTGATCTGTCCACCACATCAGAGAGTGTCGTACAATCGGTGTTAAAGATATTAATTGAGATATCTTTGTGTAATCCCTGCACCACTGGTTCAGCATACAGAGCTGAAGAGGTCGCATGTGAAAACGAGCAAAGGGGATCGCGTCCGATGCTGCAGTCATAAGACCTAGAATTTCCATGCATAAAGCTACCGAAGGGAATGATTGTGACTGAAGGTTTCGACAAGCTGATATCAACTTTAGACGTCTCTTGTCCGTCAAAGACAAAGTCATGGACACTGAATCTATCTGGAAACCTAAAAAGGTTACCCTTGTCTGAGGAATCAATGAACTTTTTGGTAAATTGATCCTCCAACCATGATCTTGAAGAAACAACACAAGTCGATTCGTATGAGATTCTGCTAAATGTGAAGACTGAGCAAGTACCAAGATATCGTCCAAATAAGGAAATACCACAATACCCTGTTCTCTGATTACAGACAGAAGGGCACCGAGAACCTTTGTAAAAATTCTTGGAGCTGTAGCTAGGCCAAACGGTAGAGCCACAAACTGGTAATGCTTGTCTAGGAAAGAGAATCTCAGAAACTGATAGTGATCTGGATGAATCGGAATATGCAGATATGCATCCTGTAAATCTATTGTGGACATATAATGCTCTTGCTGAACAAAAGGCAGGATAGTCCTTACAGTTACCATTTTGAATGTTGGTATCCTTACATAACGATTCAATATTTTTAGATCCAGAACTGGTCTGAAGGAATTCTCCTTCTTTGGTACAATGAAGAGATTTGAATAAAACCCCAGTCCCTGTTCCAGAACTGGAACTGGCATAATTACTCCAGCCAACTCTAGATCTGAAACACATTTCAGAAATGCTTGAGCCTTCGCTAGGTTTACTGGGACACGGGAAAGAAAAAAATCTCTTTGCAGGAGGCCTTATCTTGAAGCCAATTCTGTACCCTTCTGAAACAATGTTCTGAATCCAGAGATTGTGAACGGAATTGAACCAAATTTCTTTGAAAAAACGTAATCTGCCCCCTACCAGCTGAGCTGGAATGAGGGCCGCACCTTCATGTGGACTTGGGAGCTGGCTTTGGTTTTCTAAAAGGCTTGGATTTATTCCAGACTGGAGATGGTTTCCAAACTGATACCGCTCCTGAGGATGAAGGATCAGGCTTTTGTTCCTTGTTGTGACGAAAGGAACGAAAACGATTATTAGACCTAAATTTACCTTTAGATTTTTTTATCCTGTGGTAAAAAAGTTCCTTTCCCTCCATTAACAGTTGAGATAATAGAATCCAACTGAGAACCAAATAATTTATTACCCTGGAAAGAAAGAGAAAGCAGAGTAGACTTAGAAGACATATCAGCATTCCAAGTTTTAAGCCATAAAGCTCTTCTAGCTAAAATAGCTAGAGACATATACCTGACATCAACTCTAATGATATCAAAGATGGCATCACAAATAAAATTATTAGCATGTTGTAGAAGAATAATAATGCTATGAGAATTATGATCTGTTACTTGTTGCGCTAAAGCTTCTAACCAAAAAGTTGAAGCTGCAGCAACATCCGCTAAAGATATAGCAGGTCTAAGAAGATTACCTGAACACAAGTAAGCTTTTCTTAGAAAGGATTCAATTTTCCTATCTAAAGGATCCTTAAAGGAAGTACCATCTGCCGTAGGAATAGTAGTACGCTTAGCAAGAGTAGAGACAGCCCCATCAACCTTAGGGATTTTGTCCCAAAATTCTAATCTGTCAGATGGCACAGGATATAATTGATTAAAACGTTTAGAAGGAGTAAAAGAATTACCCAAATTATTCCATTCCCTGGAAATTACTTCAGAAATAGCACCAGGGACAGGAAACACTTCTGGAATAACTACAGGAGATTTAAAAACCTTATCTAAACGTTTAGATTTAGTATCAAGAGGACTAGAATCCTCAATTTCTAATGCAATTAGGACTTCTTTAAGTAAAGAACGAATAAATTCCATTTTAAATAAATATGAAGATTTATCAGCATCAACCTCTGAGACAGAATCCTCCGAATCAGAGGAACCAATATCAGTATCAGAATGATTATGTTCATTTAAAAATTCATCTGAAAAAAGAGAAGTTTTAAAAGACTTTTTACGTTTACTAGAAGGAGGAATAACAGACATAGCCTTCTTAATGGATTTAGAAACAAAATCTCTTATGTTATCAGGAACACTCTGAGTATTAGATGTTGACGGAACAGCAACAGGTAATGTAACAGTACTAAAGGAAATATTATCTGCATTAGCAAGTTTGTCATGACAAACAGTACAAACAACAGCTGGAGGAACAGATACCAAAAGTTTACAGCAGATACACTTAGCTTTGGTAGCTCCAGCACCAGGCAGCGATTTTCCAGAAGTATCTTCTGACTCAGCTTCAACGCGGGACATCTTGCAATATGTAATAGAAAAAAACAACATATAAAGCAAAATTGATCAAATTCCTTAAATGACAGTTTCAGGAATGGGAAAAAAATGCCAGTGAACAAGCTTCTAGCAACCAGAAGCAATAAATAATGAGACTTTAATAATGTGGAGACAATAGTGACGCCCATATTTTTTTAGCGCCAAAAAAGACGCCCACATTATTTGGCTCCTAAATGCTTTTGGCACCAAAAATGACGCCACATCCAGAACGCCGATACCTTTGGCGCAAAAAAACGTCAAAAATGACGCAACTTCCGGCGACACGTATGACGCCAGAAACAGAAAAAAATGTTTGCGCCAAAAAAGTCAGCGCCAAGAATGACGCAATAAAATGAAGCATTTTCAGCCCCCGCGATCCTAACAGCCCACAGGGAAAAGTCAAATTTTAAGGTAAGAAAAAATGATTTATTCATATGCATTATCCCAAATATGAAACTGACTGTCTGAAATAAGGAATGTTGAACATCCTGAGTCAAGGCAAATAAATGTTTGAATACATATATTTAGAACTTTATATAAAAGTGCCCAACCATAGCTTAGAGTGTCACAGAAAATAAGACTTACTTACCCCAGGACACTTATCTACATGTAGTAGAAAGCCAAACCAGTACTGAAACTAGAATCAGTAGAGGAAATGGTATATATAAGAGTATATCGTCGATCTGAAAAGGGAGGTAAGAGATGAATCTCTACGACCGATAACAGAGAACCTATGAAATAGACCCCGTAGAAGGAGATCACTGCATTCACATAGGCAATACTCTCCTCACATCCCTCTGACATTCACTGCACGCTGAGAGGAAAACCGGGCTCCAACCTGCTGCGGAGCGCATATCAACGTAGAATCTAGCACAAACTTACTTCACCACCTCCATAGGAGGCAAAGTTTGTAAAACTGATTTGTGGGTGTGGTGAGGGGTGTATTTATAGGCATTTTGAGGTTTGGGAAACTTTGCCCCTCCTGGTAGGAATGTATATCCCATACGTCACTAGCTCATGGACTCTTGCTAATTACATGAAAGAAACAGAAAAACATGTTATATATATATATATTTCAAACATGGGATTATTAAAATTGTTATTTAATCTATGATAATTCTGAATTTATCTCCTATATATATATATTCAATGCAGCAATTATTTATTTAATATAATATGTTCCAGCTCCATATATGTACATATATGGGTTATTTGAATTATTTCAAACACACACATGAAAAATTTGCATCATTCCTTTTTCAAGAATAATATATTTTTATTGATGCTATACAGGGATAGTAAATGTTAATTTGTCTGTTCCCTGCACATGGGAACTCCATAGGAGATAATTTACACATGGCTGTGAACAGTCATTTCTTCAACTCACACTGCTCCTCCCCACGAATCTCATTATGCCTGAAAGAGAGATTCCAGACATCTCGTCCCCATTCACTGTATGGGGTCATCTATCTGACAATCTGGCTCTCAGATGTTCTGTTAATAAAGACAGGGATGTTTGGAAATGGCTCAATGGTTTTTTCTCCTATCTCAAGTTATAAACTCTGTTCTTTCTCAAAATCACTTTTACAAATTCCTTTAAGTGATGGTTTTAAGTTAATTAGAGCAAATGTTTTCTCTAAGGTTAATTGAAAACATTTCTTTGTTCTACAAACAATCCATTTGATGAGAGAGAGGGGGTTGGTTTCTATCCAGTGTTCATTCTCAGCTTTTAGAAGTTAAATGAATTATTTGATGTACACATCCACAGACCTATTAAATAATAACAGCATACCTGTATATATTATTTAATAATATTTCAAATACCTTGACAGTTTAAGTACATTTTTTTCTTACCTTAGTTTTTCAACTAAGAGGATTCTGCATCAGAGATAGTAATTGACTAATCTTCTTTTTTCAAATTGAACATTTTTGTTCTCTTTTAAGGATGTATTGTTAACCTTACGTATTGAGGAGTCTAGTTCTCCTAATATCTAAGTTGATAATCATTTAAATTCTGTGTTTAAAGATTTCTAAGGTTGCTCCTGAAGTTTTTTTCCTATTCTAGATGCTATTGGTAATATGTGTGCTAAAGAATGGTCTAAACCTGGTTCCTTTTTGGGAACGTACTGCTATTCCTATGGAAGATAGTACTTATTTTTTCAGGATCCTTTAAGGAAGCTTGAATCTTACCTTAGAAGAGCATATTTACATACTGTTTATATTCTTAGGATGATGTTGCTACTGCTTCAACTTTCTGATTGGACAGTCAGTGTAGCAGTTACCAGATTCTGAAGTAGATAACATTGTTTTTTGCTTCATTATGTGAATCATTTTATTTATGATACTGTATTTGATGTAATTTAAGATTAATGTCAAATCTATGTTTTTAGCTATTCTATTTAGAAGAACTTTATGGTTGATTCTTGAAATTCTGACATGGTGACTAAATATAAAATTATTATCTCTATATTTTCAGGGTAATAATTTGTTTGGTTCTCAATTGGATTATATTATCTCCATTATATCTGGGGATAAGGGAGTTTTTTCTGCCCTTAGATAAGTAATTTAGGGGGGAATTTGAAGCTCTCGTTTGTTTTCATTCCTTTCCTCAGAATAGAGAACAGAAAACCTATCATTCCCCTAAGGCTTCTGGCTCTAATTAGAGGCTATCTCCGAATTGGAATAATTCCAAGCCCTTTAAGAAACCAAATTTAACTTTTGTCTGCATGTAAGTACAACCCTCAAACCAGTTCTTCTGGTGTGGAGAGGGGGCAGATTACGTTATTTCAAGACATTTGGACAGGTCCAGTCCAAAATCAATAGAATATTGTTGCTCAAGGGTTTCAAATAGATTTTAGAATGAGACCTTCCTTGGGAAGATTCTCTCTCTCATATTGCAACAAACTCTGTAAAGGTTTAGGCTTTTCTGAAATGTGTTTCAGAACTAGAGTTTTCAGGGGTGATTGTACCAGTTCCTCAGCAGGAACAGGGATTGGATATATATTTTCAATCTATCCATTGTCCCTAAGAGGGAAGATTTTTTTGAAAACTTTAAATCATTTTCTAAGAGTCCCAACTTTCAAGATGGTGACTATAAGGACTATTCTACCTTTTGTTTAGTAAGGTTATTTATTGTCCACTAAATACTTACAGGTTGCTTATTTTCACTTTTCAATTCATTCAGACCACTATTTTTTTCTGAGATTCTTTTTTCTAGACTATCATTACCAATTTGTTGCTTTTCCATTTGGCCTAGCATCAGCACCAAGATCTTTCTCTAAAGTTCTTGGTGTTCTTCTTTCTGTAATCAGAGGGTAAGGAATTGCAGTGTTTTTGGACAATGTCTTGGTACTAGTTCAGTTTTTTCTTTTAGCTGAATCTCACACTAAACAACTAATGTTGTTTCTTCAAGTATATGGTTGGAGGATCGATTTACCTAAGAGTTTCTTGATTCTTCAGACAAGGTCACCTTTTTAGGTTTCCAAGATAGATTCAGTTTCCATGACTCTTTCTTTAACAGACAAGAGATGAATGAAATTGGTCTTAGCTTGTCTAAACCTTCAGTCTCTATAATTCTTTTCAGTGATTATGTGCATGAAAGTTTTAGGTCTTATGATCGCTGCATAGGACACAATCTTCTTTGCTCATTTTCATATGAAACCTCTACAGCTTTTGCATGTTGCACCAGTGGTGCAGGGATTATACTCAGTTATCACAGTTGATATACTTTAATCCCAATACTCAGCTTTCTCTGATTTGGTGGTTTAACCATCACCTTATTGTTTGAAAGGGCCTCATTTGTTTGTTCTTCCTGGATTGTGATCACAACAGATGCAAGTCTTTCAGGTTGGGGAGCTGTCTGGGGATCTCTGACAGCACAAATGGTTTGAAATCCTCAAAAGGCGAGGTTTCCAATCAATATTTAGAACTCTGTGCTATTTTTAAAGCTCTTCAGGCTTGGCCTCTATTTGAAGAGAGAACTTTACTTTTGTTTTCAGTCAGACAATGTCACAGTCAGTGGCATATGTCAATCATCAAGGGGGACTTGCAGTCCTTTAGCGATGAAAGAAGTATCTTTGACATTTTCTTGGGCAGAATCCAACTCCTGTCAAGACTCTGTGATTCATCTCTCAGGTGTAGACAATTGGGAACCGGATTATTTCAGCCATTATTTTATTTATCCGGGAAGTGGTTTCTCCATCCATATGTGTTTATTTCAACTTGTACAGATTTGGGGTCTTCTAGAAATAGATCTGTTGGCCTCTCACCTGAACAGGAATTTTCAGATACCTTTCCAGGTTTGGTGATTTTCAGGCGGAAATGAATGTTTTAGCACTTCTCTGTTTTCTCAACCTGCTTTCTTTTTTCCGTCTCTGGTTTTTCTTCCAAAGAGTGATATCCAAGATCATAATGGAACAATCTTATGTATTCTGATAGCACCAGCATGGCTTTTCAGGTTTTGGTAGGCGGACTTTGTCTGCATGTCCAGCTGGCAGCTTTGGTCTCTTTTTATAAGACCATACCTTTTTTGTCTCAAGACCAGTTTTTCATAGGATCTCAAATTTCTAAATTTGAAGGCATGGAATTTGAACACTTAGGCCTAGATTTGGAGTTTGGCGGTAGCCGTGAAAACCAGCGTTAGAGGCTCCTAACGCTGGTTTTAGGCTACCGCCGGTATTTGGAGTCATTCAAAAAAGGGTCTAACGCTCACTTTTCAGCCGCGACTTTTCCATACCGCAGATCCCCTTACGTCAATTGCGTATCCTATCTTTTCAATGGGATCTTTCTAACTCCGGTATTTAGAGTCGTGTCTGAAGTGAGCGTTAGAAATCTAACGACAAAACTCCAGCCGCAGAAAAAAGTCAGTAGTTAAGAGCTTTCTGGGCTAACGCCGGTTCATAAAGCTCTTAACTACTGTGCTCTAAAGTACACTAACACCCATAAACTACCTATGTACCCCTAAACCGAGGCCCCCCCACATCGCAGACACTCGATTAAATTTTTTTAACCCCTAATCTGCCGACCGCCACCTACGTTATACTTATGTACCCCTAATCTGCTGCCCCTAACACCGCCGACCAATATATATTATATTTATTAACCCCTAACCTGCCCCACACAACGTCGCAGCCAGCTACCTACAATAATTAACCCCTAATCTGCCGACCGCAAAGAGCCGCCACCTACATTATAGCTATGTACCCCTAATCTGCTGCCCCTAACACCGCCGACCGCTATATTATATTTATTAACCCCTAATCTGCCCCCCTCAACGTCGCCTCCACCTGCCTACACTTATTAACCCCTAATCTGCCGAGCGGACCGCACCGCTACTATAATAAAGTTATTAACCCCTAATCCGCCTCACTAACCCTATAATAAATCGTATTAACCCCTAATCTGCCCTCCCTAACATCGCCGACACCTAACTTCAATTATTAACCCCTAATCTGCCGACTGGAGCTCACCGCTATTCTAATAAATGTATTAACCCCTAAAGCTAAGTCTAACCCTAACACTAACACCCCCCTAATTTAAATATAATTTTAATCTAACGAAATTAATTAACTCTTATTAAATAAATTATTCCTATTTAAAGCTAAATACTTACCTGTAAAATAAATCCTAATATAGCTACAATATAAATTATAATGATATTATAGCTATTTTAGGATTAATATTTATTTTACAGGTAACTTTGTATTTATTTTAACCAGGTACAATAGCTATTAAATAGTTAATAACTATTTAATAGCTAAAATAGTTAAAATAATTACAAATTTACCTGTAAAATAAATCCTAACCTAAGTTACAATTAAACCTAACACTACACTATCAATAACTAAATTAAATAAAATACCTATAATTATCTACAATTAAACCTAACACTACACTATCAATAAATAAATTAAATACAATTCCTACAAATAAATACAATGAAATAAACTAACTAAAGTACAAAAAATAAAAAAGAACTAAGTTACAAAAAATAAAAAAATATTTACAAACATTAGAAATATATTACAACAATTTTAAACTAATTACACCTACTCTAAGCCCCCTAATAAAATAACAAAGACCCCCAAAATAAAAAAATGTCCTACCCTATTCTAAATTACTAAAGTTCAAAGCTCTTTTACCTTACCAGCCCTGAACAGGGCCCTTTGCGGGGCATGCCCCAAGAAGTTCAGCTCTTTTGCCTGTAAAAAAAAACATACAATACCCCCCCCAACATTAAAACTCACCACCCACATACCCCCAATCTAACCCAAACCCCCCTTAAATAAACCTAACACTAAGCCCCTGAAGATCTCCCTACCTTGAGTCATCTTCACCCAGCCGAGCCAAATTCTTCATCCAAGCGGAGCAAGAAGAGGTCCTCCATCCGGTAGAAGTCTTCATCCAAGCGGGGCAGAAGAGGTCTTCCATCCGATTGAAGTCTTCATCCAAGAGGCATCTTCTATCGTCATCCATCCGGAGCGGAGCGGCAGCATCCTGAAGACCTCCGACGCGGAACATCCATCCTGGCCGACGACTGAACGACGAATGATGGTTCCTTTAAATGACATCATCCAAGATGGCGTCCCTCGAATTCCGATTGGCTGATAGGATTCTATCAGCCAATCGGAATTAAGGTAGGAATATTCTGATTGGCTGATGGAATCAGCCAATCAGAATCAAGTTCAATCCGATTGGCTGATCCAATCAGCCAATCAGATTGAGCTGGCATTCTATTGGCTGTTCCATCATTTAAAGGAACCGTCATTCGTCGTTCAGTCGTCGGCCAGGATGGATGTTCCGCGTCGGAGGTCTTCAGGATGCTGCCGCTCCGCTCCGGATGGATGACGATAGAAGATGCCTCTTGGATGAAGACTTCAATCGGATGGAAGACCTCTTCTGCCCCGCTTGGATGAAGACTTCTACCGGATGGAGGACCTCTTCTTGCTCTGCTTGGTTGAAGAATTTGGCTCAGCTGGGTGAAGACGACTCAAGGTAGGGAGATCTTCAGGGGCTTAGTGTTAGGTTTATTTAAGGGGGGTTTGGGTTAGATTAGGGGTATGTGGGTGGTGGGTTGTAATGTTGGGGGGGGGTATTGTATGTTTTTTTTTTACAGGCAAAAGAGTTGAACTTCTTGGGGATGCCCTGAAAAGGGCCCTGTTCAGGGCTGGTAAGGTAAAAGAGCTTTAAACTTTAGTAATTTAGAATAGGGTAGGGCATTTTTTTTTGGGGGGGGGGGCTTTGTTATTTTATTATGGGGCTTAGAGTAGGTGTAATTAGTTTAAAATTGTTGTAATATATTTCTAATGTTTGTAAATATTTTTTTATTTTTTGTAACTTAGTTCTTTTTTATTTTTTGTACTTTAGTTAGTTTAATTCATTGTATTTATTTGTAGGAATTGTATTTAATTTATTTATTAATAGTGTAGTGTTAGGTTTAATTGTAGATAATTATAGGTATTTTATTTAATTAATTTATTGATAGTGTAGTGTTAGGTTTAATTGTAACTTAGGTTAGGATTTATTTTACAGGTAAATTTGTAATTATTTTAACTATTTTAGCTATTAAATAGTTCTTAACTATTTAATAGCTATTGTACCTGGTTAAAATAAATACAAAGTTACCTGTAAAATAAATATAAATCCTAAAATAGCTATAATATAATTATAATTTATATTGTAGCTATATTAGGATTTATTTTACAGGTAAGTATTTAACTTTAAATAGGAATAATTTATTTAATAAGAGTTAATTAATTTCGTTAGATTAAAATTATATTTAACTTAGGGGGGTGTTAGTGTTAGACTTAGCTTTAGGGGTTAATACATTTATTACAATAGCGGTGAGCTCCAGTCGGCAGATTAGGGGTTAATAATTGAAGATAGGTGTCGGCGATGTTAGGGAGGGCAGATTAGGGGTTAATACTATTTATTATAGGGTTAGTGAGGCGGATTAGGGGTTAATAACTTTATAATAATAGCGGTGCGGTCCGCTCGGCAGATTAGGGGTTAATAAGTGTAGGCAGGTGGAGGCGACGTTGTGGGGGCAGATTAGGGGTTAATAAATATAATATAGGGGTCGGCGGTGTTAGGGGCAGCAGATTAGGGGTACATAGGGATAATGTAAGTAGCAGCGATTTACGGAGCGGCAGATTAGGGGTTAAAAATAATATACAGGGGTCAGCGATAGCGGGGGCGGCAGAATAGGGGTTAATAAGTGTAAGGTTAGGGGTGTTTAGACTCGGGGTACATGTTAGGGTGTTAGGTGCAGACGTAGGAAGTGTTTCCCATAGGAAACAATGGGGCTGCGTTAGTAGCTGAACGCGGCTTTTTTGCAGGTGTTAGGTTTTTTTTCAGCTCAAACAGCCCCATTGTTTCCTATGGGGGAATCGTTTGAGGCTGGCCGCGTCCGTAAGCAACTCTGGTATCGAGAGTTGAAGTTGCGTTAAATATGCTCTACGCTCCTTTTTTTTAGCCTAACGCAGCCATTCTGTGGACTCTCAATACCAGAGTTATTTTAAAGGTGCGGCCAGAAAAAAGCCAGCGTTAGATACGCGGGTCGTTACCGACAAAACTCTAAATCTAGCCGTTAGTTTTTATTCATAGAAGTTTTTATAGCTCAGTTATTTTTTCTCTTTGATACAGGTTTATAAATCTGTTTCAATTAAATTTTAATTTAGGGTTTGGAAATCCTATATTTCATGGTGTTCCACTCAAGATTATTCTTGGCATTCTTTTGAATTCCTAGGATTTTACAATTTCTTCAAGCTGATCTGGATTCAGGTTTTTGTATGTAAATCCTTTGAAAGTACAAATCTCTGTTTTTTTTGTCTTATTTCATAAACAGATTGTTCAGCTTCCTGATTTTCACTGTTTGGTTCCGGGTTTGTTTCGTATCAAGCCTGTTATTAAATCAATTTCTCCTCCCTGGAGTCTCGATTTTGGTTTTTAAGTTTTTGCAGGTTTTTCCTTTGGAGCCTATGCATTCTATGGTTATTTGTCTACTTTCTTGGAAAGTGTTATTTCTTTGGTTTTCTCTTCTGCTAGAAGAGTTTCTGAATTGTCTGTTCTCTCTTGTGAGTGTCCTTATCTAATTTCCATCAAGATAAGCTGTTTTGCAAGATATGTCTTACATTTTTTTATATTAGGTTGTGAATTTTTAACAACATTAATGGAAAGATTATTGTTTCTTCTTTGTGTCCTATCCCTAGGAATACTCCTAAGGGGTCTTTACATTCTTTGAATGTGGTAAGAATTTTGCAATATTATGTTGTAACTACTTAGATTTCAGTAAGACTTCTAGTCTATTTGCTATTTTTTCTGGTTGCATCTTTGGCATCTTGGTCGGAGCTTTTAATTTTCGAAGCTAATTTGGAGGAGGAACAGTATTCGCCTCAGTGTATTCCAGCTCATTCTACTAGATTATCCGCTATATCTTGGGTTTTCAGGAATGGAGCTTCAGTTGATCAGATTGCAAAGCAGCAACTTGGTCTTCTTTGCATACATTTACTAAATGTTACCATTTTTATGTATTTGCTTCTTCAGAAGCAGTCTTTGGTAGAAAAGTTCTTCAGGCAGCTGTTTGTTTGATTCTTTTGCCTATGAGTTTTTTTAAAGTTAAGAAAACTTTATTATTTGGATTTTTTTTTCAGTGGAAATAGCTGTTTTTCATTTATCCCTCCCTCTCTAGTGACTCTGTGGATTTCCACATCTTTGGTATTATATCCCATACGTCACTAGCTCATGGACTCTTGCCACTTACATAAAAGAAAACATAATTTATGTAAGAACTTACCTGATAAATTAATTTCTTTCATAGGCCGCTATTTAACAAAGTCAGCTGGACCTGATCCGACAGTGCGGATCAGGTCCGCCAGACCTCGCTGAATGTGAAGAGCAATACGCTCTCCATATTCAGCATTGCACCAGCAGCTCACAAGAGCTGCTGGTGCAACGCCGCCCCCTGCAATGGGCTGCCAGCAGGGAGGTGTCAATCAACCCGATCGTACTCGATCGGGTTGATTTCCGGCGATGTCTGTCCGCCTGCTCATAGCAGGTGGACAGGTTATGGAGCAGCGGTCTTTGTGACCGCTGCTTCATAACTGCTGTTTCTGGTGAGTCTGAAGGCTCGCCAGAAACACATGCCCAGAAACTAACTACGGAGCTTGTTAAATGGGCGCCATAGTGGCAAGTGTCCATGAGACCCACCCTTTTTTTGGTGGTTATGATTTTTTTGTATTAAAGCACATTATTTTTTTCCAGTTCCCCTTTTTGTATGCTTTTTTTTACTCCTTTTTACACAACTGCCGGCGCCTACAAAACCTGACTAAAGTCTAAAACACCCGCACTGTCTAACACGCCTCCCTAACATAGCCTGACACGTCTAACACGCCTCCCTAACATAGCCCGACACGTCTAACACGCCTCCCTAACATAGCCCGACACGTCTAACCCTCTATCCGCTATCCCCCCTCACTATCCTAACAATAAAATATGTACTAACCCCTAAACCGCCGCTCCCGGAGCCCGCCGCTACCTAATAAAGTTATTAACCCCTAAACCGCCGCCAGCTATATTAAATCTATAATCCCCTAAAGTGAGCCCCTAACACCGCCGCCATCTACCTTACCTACCCCCTAAAGTGAGCCCCTACCCCGCCGCTATTTTAAAATTACTAACCCCTAATCTAATCCCCCTACCCCGCCGCCATCTATATTAAATTATTTAACCCCTTAAATACTAAACTATCCCTACCACTAAACCTAAGTCTAACCCTACAAATAGCCCTGAAAAGGGCTTTTTGCGTGGCATTGCCCCAAAGTAACAGCTCTTTTGCCAGCCCTTAAAAGGGCTTTTTGTGGGGCATGCCCCAAAGTAACAGCTCTTTTGCCAGCCCTTAAAAGGGCTTCTGGCGGGGCTTTGTCACAAAGTAAACTGCTCTTTTGCCTACAATCTACATCCCCCTACACTGCGGCCACCTATAATAAATGTATTAACCCCTAATCTAATCCCCCTACACCGCCGCCAGCTATATTAACTATATTAACCCTAATTATATTAGGGTTAATATAGTTAATATAGTTATTATATTATATATATTAACTATATTAGCCCTAATTATATTAGGGTTAATATAGTTAATATCGTTATTATATTATATATATATTAAGTATAATAACCCTATCTAACTCTAACATCCCTAACTAAACTCTTATTAAAATAAATCTAATATTAATATTATTAATTAAAATATTCCTATTTAAATCTAAATAATTACCTATAAAATAAACCCTAAGATAGCTACAATGTAATTAATAATTACATTATAGTTATGTTAGGGTTTATATTTATTTTACAGGTAAATTGTTAATTATTTTAACTAGGTATAATAGCTATTAAATAGTTATTAACTATTTAATAGCTACCTAGTTAAAATAATTACCCAATTACCTGTAAAATAAATCCTAACCTAAGTTACAAATACACCTACACTATCAATAAATTAAATAAACTACAAATATCTATCTAAAAATACAATTAAATAAACTAAACTAAATTACAAAAAAAAACAAACACTAAATTACAAAAAATAAAAAAAAGATTACAAGATTTTTAAGCTAATTACACCTATTCTAAGCCCCCTAATAAAATAATAAAGCCCCCCAAAATAAAAAAATTCCCTACCCTATTCTAAATTAAAACAAGTTCAACGCTCTTTTACCTTACCAGCCCTTAAAAGGGCCTTTTGTGGGGGCATGCCCCAAAGAAAACTGCTCTTTTGCCTGCAAAAAAAAACACAATACCACCCCCCAACATTACAACCCACCACCCACATACCCCTAATCTAACCCAAACCCCCCTTAAATAAACCTAACACTACCCCCCCTGAAGATCTCCCTACCTTGTATTCACCCCGCCGGGCAGAACTCCTCATCCGATCCGGGCGATGTGTTCCAGCAAGCGGCAGTGAAGTCTTCTTCCATCCAGGCGATGTCTTGAAGCAAGCGGCAGAGAGTCTTCTTCCATCGGCGACGTCTTCAAGCAAATCGGCATCTTCAATCTTCTTTGTTCGCTCCTCCGCCGCGGAGCATCCTTCCGGCACGACGACTTCCCGACGAATGAGGTTCCTTTAAATGACGTCATCCAAGATGGCGTCCGTCGAATTCCGATTGGCTGATAGGATTCTATCAGCCAATCGGAATTAAGGTAGAAAAATCTAATTGGCTGATTGAATCAGCCAATCAGATTCAAGTTCAATCTGATTGGCTGATTGGTTCAGCCAATCGGATTGAACTTGAATCTGATTGGCTGATTCAATCAGCCAATCAGATTTTTCTACCTTAATTCCGATTGGCTGATAGAATCCTATCAGCCAATCGGAATTCGACGGACGCCATCTTGGATGACGTCATTTAAAGGAACCTCATTGGTCGGGAAGTCGTCGTGCCGGAAGGATGCTCCGCAGCGGAGGAGCGAAGTAAGAAGATTGAAGATGCCGATTTGCTTGAAGACGTCGCCGATGGAAGAAGACTCTCAGCCGCTTGCTTCAAGACATCGCCCGGATGGAAGAAGACTTCACTGCCGCTTGCTGGAACACATCGCCCGGATCGGATGAGGAGTTCTGCCCGGCGGGGTGAATACAAGGTAGGGAGATCTTCAGGGGGGGTAGTGTTAGGTTTATTTAAGGGGGTTTGGGTTAGATTAGGGGTATGTGGGTGGTGGGTTGTAATGTTGGGGGGTGGTATTGTGGTTTTTTTTTCAGGCAAAAGAGCAGTTTTCTTTGGGGCATGCCCCCACAAAAGGCCCTTTTAAGGGCTGGTAAGGTAAAAGAGCTTTGAACTTGTTTTAATTTAGAATAGGGTAGGGAATTTTTTTATTTTGGGGGGCTTTATTATTTTATTAGGGGGCTTAGAATAGGTGTAATTAGCTTAAAAATCTTGTAATCTTTTTTTTATTTTTTGTAATTTAGTGTTTGTTTTTTTTGTAATTTAGTTTAGTTTATTTAATTGTATTTTTAGATAGATATTTGTAGTTTATTTAATTTATTGATAGTGTAGGTGTATTTGTAACTTAGGTTAGGATTTATTTTACAGGTAATTGGGTAATTATTTTAACTAGGAAGCTATTAAATAGTTAATAACTATTTAATAGCTATTATACCTAGTTAAAATAATTAACAATTTACCTGTAAAATAAATATAAACCCTAACATAGCTATAATGTAATTATTAATTACATTGTAGCTATCTTAGGGTTTATTTTATAGGTAAGTATTTAGATTTAAATAGGAATATTTTAGTTTATAATATGAATTAGATTTATTTAATAAGAATTTAGTTAGGGGTGTTAGGGTTAGATAGAGTTAATATAGTTTATATAAATACTATAGTAACTATATTAACTATATTAACCCTAATATAATTAGGGTTAATATAGTTAATATATATAATGTAATAACTATATTAACTATAATATACTTAGGGTTAATATAGATAATATAGCTGGCGGCGGGGTAGGTAGATTAAAATAGGGGTTAATAATTTTAATATAGATGGCGGCGGTGTAAGGGGTTCACATTAGGGGATAGATCAGTTAGATGGTGGTGGTTTTAGGGGTTCACATTAGGGGATAGATCAGTTAGATGGTGGCGGTTTTAGGGGCTCACAGTAGGGGGTTAGTTTATGTAGATGGCGGCGGTTTAGGGGTTAAATACTTTATTAGGGATTGCGGCGGGGGATCGCGGTTGACAGGGAGATAGACATTGCGCATGCGTTAGGTGTTAGGTTTATTTTAGCAGATCGCGGGTGACAGAGAGATAGACATTGCGCATGCGTTAGGTGTTAGGTTTATTTTAGAAGATCGCGGTTGACAGGGAGATAGACATTGCGCATGCGTTAGGTGTTAGGTTTATTTTAGCAGCCAGTTTAGGGAGTTACGGGGCTCCAATAGTCAGCGTAAGGCTTCTTACGGCTGCTTTTTGTGGCGAGGTGAAAATGGAGTAAGATTTCTCCATTTTCGCCACGTAAGTCCTTACGCTCTATATTGGATACCAAATTGCGCGGGTTTGGTATACCTGCCTATGGCCCAAAAAACTACGGGCGACGGCAGAAATATACGCACGTAACTTCTAGGTTACGCCGTATATAGGATACCAAACCCGCGCAAATATTGGCGTCGCCGACTTTTGCGGGCGACGATTTTTATCGGATCGACCCCTAGTATTTCAGTCTTACTGTGGTCTGAACCAGCACATCACTTTAAGCAAAACCCTTAAATATATATCTTTTTTAATAATAGAGTAGCTTAAAATTAATGCTTTTAAAGGTACATAAAAGTGCTAAAAATCATTATAATAATAATATTACTGTGTTAGAGAATTTACTGTTGCACTGTTGCTTGTATATAACTAGGTGTTTAATACCTGCAAAGGGAATAAACACATGGTTAAAGTAATCTCCGGTGCACTACTCAGATCTAGCTGAACATCTATTGAGCAAATGACAGGAAACATGTGTGTGGTCACCAATCACCAGTTATCTCCCAGTAGTGCATTGCTGCTGTTGAGGATATGTACATATGCTTTTCAACAAATGATACTAAATGGGTGAAGTACATTTGATAATGGAAGTGAATTGAAAAGTGCATTTAAATTACATACTCTATCTGAATCATGAAAATATAATTTTGACTTTTATGTCCCTTTACCTATGTCATCATTAAAATTATGGTAAACTTGATCGTTAAGGGACATATCAGTGTAACTATGATATAAATCCAACCCCACTTTCATTCATATTTTTCTTTCTTCTAAATAAGTGTTACTTTTTTTGTTCAATGAAGTTTCCTTATCCTGACAATTGATTTTCTGGCCTTTAGGCGGACAACTCATTACACAGCACACCCCTTGGATCAATTGAACATGTGCTGCTTTTTGCCTACGGATCCCTGACTTCACCGCCTAAAGACCAAAAAATGAATTGTCAGGATGAAGAAACTGAATAAAAAAAGTGTAGATTGACGCTGGGAGGAGGAGCTGTAGGAGTAAATCGGAGTGATCCATATAAATTGGTGGAAGGCAACATTGTGCACTTATGATGTTTGGTTAGGCAAGTCGTTCACACCTCACATGCAATGTTGCTTACAATTCTAGAGCATTTATCTCCAGAACAATATAAACTAGATACATTTAATACACATAAAATTATTAGTAATACTGAATTTATTGGCTTTTGCAGGCTCTCAAAATGGCTCATGCAGGAATTGCACTTTCAGAACTGGAAGCATCTGTGGCTTCACCTTTTACTTCCAAAATTCAAAACATTCAGTGTGTGCCAAAGTTACTCAAGTAAGTTATTTTGTATTAATTTAGCACATAGCAGAGGAAATGTTCAGCTCATTAACACACTAAAGGTCAGCTGAGAGGATTTGTTTTTTTCTAAAGAGCAAATATGAAACCGATATCCAAAACCTACATACAGCTTGTCTGCCAGTAGTATGTGTTCCCTCTCTGGGCTCGTTTGCATTGAGCCGGGATTTGGTTTGTGCGAGGTTGCAAACAATAACTATACTGTAGGAAGCACCATCGACTGCTTCAGATAGTGCGTTATACCACAATATCAGGGTCTAGCTCCCGAAAATATTTTCGCATCCCATAGAAATTATTAGAAGCTGTTAACGGCTAATTTACACCAGGTTTCCAATAAAAGCGCAAACCGTTAATAAACTTTTGGAGGCTGTCGATACATTGAAAAAAAATTACACCCAGCTAAACTAGGTGTAAAAGAGAAAAAAATTGCTTTTTTAAGCCTGGTTACCATTGAAATTTTAAAACGTGCAAATAATGGAAGTGTTTCAATGTAGAAAAAAAAAATTCAATACAATTTGTTTTTTAATATTAATTGTTTTCCCATGTATAGGAACAGTTGCACTTATTTTCCTAGGGAAATATCAATATGTATTTACATATAAGAGATTATGCAAGCATATATCTACAAAATCTAAACTAGATCTCTGCCTAGGGCAGCAATAACTAATACTTATATTATTAATAGAAAATGTAATTATAATTAAAAAAACAAATTTGCTTATAGTTATATATGAGTTATAAAAGTGTATCTTTGTTTTTGTTCCTCTTTAGAGTTGATCACAGATAAGGAGTGCAGACGTTAAATGTAAATTGTATAGTGTAAGATGAGGTTACCATAGCAAATAACTTGTTATGGTGCGATTTTCGAGAAATCTGACTTCAGATGGAAGTGTTAACATATTAACATCAACACAAAAAGAGTGACTGCACCACTGCATAAAATATTTCAAAGGAAACTTGTACTAAAAATGGAGCTGTAAACTACTTTTAGCCGTCTGCAACTTCGGTAGCTTACAGCTCAAATTTTTACATCTCTATGGAAACGAGTCTGTACACATAATACTTCGCTACGGAATGTGGTGGCGCTATACAAATAAATGAAAATAATAATAATGCACGTTATAAACATTTTTTAAAAAAAATATATATATATATATTTTCTAAAAGTTGTTTTCACATGTTATATTATTTTCACAAACAATACAATTTGGCATTTAATATATAGTGAAATCCATCACCGTATGTAATGGTTATTTATGTTATTTGCTCATTTAGGAGCACATTACTTGCCCAAAATGTAGCTCACTTAAATGTTCTCACAAATTGTATTGTGCATACTGAAAATCAACATCAGCGTAACCCCCAAACAGTCACTTTAGCCACCAATCAGCAAGCACTACCCAAATGCTGAACCAAAAATGGGCCGACTCCTAAGCTTATATTCCTGCTTTTTCAAATAAAGATGCCAAGAGAACAAAGAAAATTTTATAATAGTAGTGAATTGGAAAGTTGCTTAAAATCGTTTGTTCTATCTGAATCATGAAATAAAAAAAATTGGGTTTCATGTCCCTTTAACCCCTTAATGACAACTGACGTACCAGGTACGTCCTGCAAAAACTTGCAGTTAGTGACAATGGACGTACCTGGTACGTCAGTTGTCTTAGAGAGTGCTGGAAGCGATCGCAATCGCTTCCAGCAGCTCTCAGGGTATTGCAGTGATGCCTCGATATTGAGGCATCCTGCAATACCCTTTAGAAAGCATCCGATGCAGAGAGAGCCACTCTGTGGCCCTCTCTGCACCGGTAGCGATGGAGCCGTTCGTTGGTGGGTGGGAGCTTACAGGGAGGAGGGTGGGCGGCCCATCGCTACCCGGCATCCGGTTCCTTCAAGTGCATTGTGCACGCCGGATGCCGGGAGCGTGCGGGGGGCTGCGTGCACGCGCGCGTGTGTGTGCGCGCGCGCAGCAATCACTGGCACTGCCACCAATGAATTTTGGTAAGAGGGAGGGGGGCAGCAAACTAGCATTTTTTAAATAATATCAGGATCAGGATCTGGATCTGGATCTGGGGGGGGGGGGTTGGGGCAGCTACACTACAGAAAAAATAAAAATAAAACATTTAAAAATAAAACAAAAACACTTTATTTTTTGGGGAAAACTGGGTACTGGCAGACAGCTGCCAGTACCCAAGATGGTGGCAATTAGGTAGGTGGGGAGGGTTAGAGAGGTGTTTGGGGGGATCAGGGAGGTTGGGGGTTAAGGCAGGGGTCCATCACAGCTGAATAATTAAAAAAAACAAAAAACAAAAAAAAAAACACCTTTTATTTTAGTACTGGCAGACTTTCTGCCAGTACTTAAGATGGCGGGGACAATTGTGGGGTGGGGGAGGGAAGAGAGCTGTCTGGGAGGGATCAGGGGGTGGGATGTGTCAGGTGGGAGGCTAATCTCTACACTAAAGCTAAAATTAACCCTGCAAGCTCTCTACAAGCTACCTAATTAACCCCTTCACTGCTGGGCTTAATACAAGTGTGGTGCGCAGCAGCATTTAGCGGCCTCCTAATTGCCAAAAAGCAACGCCAAAGCCATATATGTCTGCTATTTATGAACAAAGGAGATCCCAGAGAAGCATTTACAACCATTTGTGCCATAATTGCACAAGCTGTTTGTAAATAATTTAAGTGAGAAACCTAAAATTGTGAAAAATGTCACTTTTTTTTTTATTTGCTCGCATTTGGCGGTGAAATGGTGGCATGAAATATACCAAAATGGGCCTAGATCAATACTTTGGGTTGTCTACTACACTACACTAAAGCTAAAATTAACCCTTCAAGGTCCCTACAAGATCCCTAATTAACCCCTTCACTGCTGGGCATAATACACGTGTGGTGCGCAGCTGCATTTAGCGGCCTTCTAATTACCAAAAAGCAACGCCAAAGCCATATATGTCTGCTATTTCTGAACAAAGGGGATCCCAGAGAAGCATTTACAACCATTTGTGCCATAATTGCACAAACTGTTTGTAAATAATTTCAGTGAGAAACCTAAAGTTTGTGACAAAATTTGTGAAAAAGTGAACAATTTTTTTTATTTGCTCGCATTTGGCAGTGAAATGGTGGCATGAAATATACCAAAATGGGCCTAAATCAATACTTTGGGTTGTCTTCTAAAAAAAAATATATACATGTCAAGGGATATTCAGGGATTCCGGACAGATATCAGTGTCCCAATGTAACTAGCGCTAATTTTGAAAAAAAGTGGTTTGGAAATAGCAAAGTGCTACTTGTACTTATTGCCCTATAACTTGCAAAAAAAGCAAACAACATGTAAACATTGGGTATATCTAAACTCAGGACAAAATTTAGAAACTATTTAGCATGGGTATTTTTTGGTGGTTGTAGATGTGTAACAGATTTTGGAGGTCAAAGTTAGAAAAAGTGTGTTTTTTTCCATTTTTTCCTCATATTTTATATATTTTTTATATTAAATTATAAGATGTGATGAAAAAAATGGTATCTTTAGAAAGTCCATTTAATGGCGAGAAAAACGGTATATAATATGTGTGGGTACAGTAAATGAGTAAGAGGGAAATTACAGCTAAACACAAACACTGCAGAAATGTAAAAATAGCCATTGTCATAAAGGGTAAGAAAACTGAAAAATGGTCCGGTCATTAAGGGGTTAAAAGCTAAATTAATTGAAAAGGGCAAAATAAATAATGAAAATATATTGAAAATTTGTTTCATGACACAGAACACATTTTTTTTATATGACAAGGTCATAACTGTTGGTTAACTGTTTATTTAAAAACAGCTACATTTTACAGTAGTATTTTGGATTGAGCTTAAGCAGGTCACTTGTTAAGCTATAAAATTCTATATTGCCTTTAGAACAATTCCTACTGATAAACATTCTAAAAAATTGTCTCTTGCCTACTTCTTGTATCATTCATCAAAATATATGTTTATCTCTACACACCAAATAAAGTCCATCAAAGATGGTCCCTCAGGACAAAGGCGCCCTCTAGAGGCTTCCGTCAATGCTTAAGGAGAGATACACCAGGATCAGCTCTTCTTGGAACAAAGTGGAGAAACTGCAAATATGAAAAAAACAGAAACGGTGCTCCAATAGTGCAGAAGATCACAACAATTGTTGGAAATTGTACCAATACATCACTCTACAGAGTGATACTTACTATGTGGCAGTGCAAGTCAGGCAGGCTGGATAGATCAGAGCAGGGTTGCCATCCGTCCCTTAAAATACAGAACACGTATAAGCTACACATGCTGCAGGGTGTGCAGGGAGGAATATGAATAGTGCTGTCCAGAAACACAATGCATGTTCCTCCCTGCACACCCTGCAGCATGTGTAACTCATACATGTCCAGGAAAACATAGCTGAGGTGGTAACCCTAGATCAGAGCCCACCAACTGGCTCACTCCAGATTGTGGATATACCAATGGTTACTGCAAAATAAAATGCAAGTAGGGAGGGGGAAGTGCATGAAATTACTACAAAATAGAGAAAAATCACAGAGACCCTCCAAAGAATATACTCACAAAAGTGGTGCACTATATTGCAGTGCAAGTCAAACAAGCTGGGTTAATATGAGCCCACCAGCTAGCTCACTCAGACAAACAGGTACCAGATCCACAGTTAAAATAAAAGTAAAAAAACACTCACAGTTTTAGATAAAAAACTAAATAACCTCTATGCATAGAGGACTATTTATTGAAAAAAATATATATTTAAAACTTTAATATATAATCTGCAACGTGTTTCAAAGTGCTTATGGCACTTTTTCCTCAGGCAGTGAATAAAATAAATGAACATCACATCATATACTGTATATTGCATTTAAAGGGACAGTCTAGTCAAAATTAAACTTTCATGATTCAAATAGGGCATGCAATTTTAAACAATTTTCCAATTTACTTCTATTATCTAATTTGCTCAATTCTTTAGATATCCTTTGTTGAAGAAATAGCAATGCACATGTGTGAGCCAATCACACAAGGCCTCTATGTACAGCAACCAATCAGCAGCTACTGAGCATATCTAGATATGCTTTTCAGCAAGTGATATCAAGAGAATGAAGCAAATTAGATAATAGAAGTAAATTAGAAAGTTGTTTAAAATGACATACTCTTTCTAAATCACGAAAGAAAAAAATTGGGTTTCATGTCCCTTTAACATACAATGTTTAAAAATTATCCAATGAAATGGAAGAATCATGTGCATATGACCTTAATAATATATAGGCTACTGCTATGTGAGCAGAGGAAAACTGGTGATTAATCTCCTCTAAGGTTCACTATCCATTAACCCCCTGTTATCCTTAATCTATTGGGGTTTATTATATAGTGCATATATATTAATTAATAGAGATGTTTGCCATGAAACTATACCTCCCAAATTCATAAGCATGACAGCAAAATAGTGCAGTGTTATAGTATAACCGTGTTTAGCTGTAACAATCCTGATTGTGAACAATACACAAATCTGGCAAATTGCACTCAAAAAGCATTCTGCTGCCATGCATATATAACTTGATTGGGCTCAAATTGCAGTCACACAAAACATATATACACACACATATATTATAAACACAGAACATCACCTAAAATAAAAAATCTCAAACATCCTATTAAAATAATTAATGTAACAGATATGTAATAGATAAAGTGCCTAAACAATATGTTTAATGCAAAGGCCTTCTAAAAACACAAAGCTCCTAAAATATAAATACATACTATATAGGATATGTGCATGCATATAGAATGTATGGAGAATTCACAATTCCCCCTCATCCAGGTAATGGCCGGGCCTGACCCTGCTTAGCTTCTGAGATCAAACAGGATCAGGTGCATTCAGAGTAGTGTGGCAGTAGTTCTAACAATACTAAACTCTTATATTAAAATATTTCTTAATATTTAAATGGCCACAAATGTGCATAAATATTGGATGCTCTAAGTGCATTCCCATGTATAACTCTAAATGTATAAAAAAAAGAGGATCTATTGAAAAGCAGCCAAATCAATATTTTCATTCAACCCCTCAGGAAAGAGGATTCTTACTGCTAGATATAGAGTTTTGTCGGTAAAGACCCGCGTAGCTAACGCTGCTTTTTTTCCCAACGCACCTTTCTAACAACGCTGGTATTTAGAGTTGTCTGAGGGGCTGCGTTAGACTCAAAAAAGGGTGCATTGAGCCTAATTTAGCTCCACTTCAACCCTCAATACCAGCGTTGCCTACGGTAGCGGTAAGTTGGGAAAACGTGCTCGTGCATGATATCCCTATAGAAAACAATGGGGCTGAGCTGGCTGAAAAAAAACCTAACACCTGCAAAAAAGCAGCGTTCAGCTCCAAACGCAGCCCCATTGTTTCCTATGGGGAAACACTTTCTAAGTCTGCACCTAACACCCTAACATGAACCCCGAGTCTAAACACCCCTAACCTTACACTTATTAACCCCTAATCTGCCGCTCCCGCTATCGCTGACACCTACATTATATTATTAACCCCTAATCTGCCGCTCCGGACACCGCCGCCACCTACATTATCCCTATGAACCCCTAATCTGCTGCCCCTAACATCGCTGATCCCTATATTATATTTATTACCCCCTAATCTGCCACCCCCAACGTCGCCGCTACCTTACCTACACTTATTAAACCCTAAACTGCCGACCGGACCTCGCCGCCACTATAATAAATGTATTAACCCCAAAACCGCTGCACTCCCGCCTCGCAAACACTAGAATAAATAGTATTAACCCCTAATCTGCCCTCCTTAACATCGCCGCCACCTACCTACAATTATTAACCCGCCCTCACCGTCGCCGCTACTATAATAAAGTTATTAACCCCTAAACCTAAGTCTAACCCTAACCCTAACACCCCCTAACATAAATATAATTTAAAATAAACGAAATAATATTCCTAAAATTAACTAAATTATTCCTATTTAAAACTAAATACTTACCTATCAAATAAACCCTAATATAGCTATAATATAAATAATAATTACATTGTAGCTATTTTAGGATTTATATTTATTTTACAGGCAACTTTGTATTTATTTTAACTAGGTACAATAGCTATTAAATAGTTAATAACTATTTAATATCTACCTAGTTAAAATAAGTACAAAATTACCTGTAAAATAAATCCTAACCTAAGTTACAAATACACCTAACACTACACTATCAATAAATTAATTAAATAAATTACCTACAATTAGCTAAATTAAAATACAATAAAATAAACTATTCTATAATACAAAAAAACCCCACTAAATTACAAAAAAGAAAAAAGAATTACAAGAAGTTTAAACTAATTACACCTAATCTAAGCCCCCTAATAAAATAAAAAAGCCCCCCAAAATAAAAAAATGTCCTACCCTATTCTAAACTACCAAAGTAACCAGCTCTTTTACCAGCCCTTAAAAGGGCTTTTTGTGGGGCATTGCCCCAAAGTATCAGCTCTTTTGCATGAAAATAAAAATGCAATACCCCCCCAACATTACAACCCACCACCCACATACCCCTACTCTAACCCACCCAAACCCCCCTTAAAAAAAACTATCACTAACCCCCTGAAGATCTCCCTACCTTGAGTCGTCTTCACCCAGCCGAGCCGAATTCTTCATCCAAGCGGAGCAAGAAGATGTCCTCCATCCGGTATAAGTCTTGATCCAAGCGGCAAAGAAGAGGTCCTCCATCCAGGCGAAGTCTTGATCCAAGCGGCTAAGAAGAGGTCTTCCATCCGGGCGATGTCTTCTTCCAAGCGGCATCTTCTATCTTCTTTCTTCCGGATCCATCTTCATCCGTCGACGCAGAACATCCTCCTTCCCCGATGGACTAACGACGAATGAAGGTTCCTTTAAGGGACGTCATCCAAGATGGCGTCCTTTCAATTCCAATTGGCTGATAGAATTCTATCAGCCAATCAGAATTAAGGTAGAAAAAAATCTGATTGGCTGATGCAATCAGCCAATCAGATTGAAGTTCAATCCGATTGGCTGATCCAATCAGCCAATCGTATTGAACTTGCATTCTATTGGCTGTTCCGATCAGCCAAGAGATCCCAAAGGTATTATTATTTAGAAACTGTATGAAGCTTATGGCCTCTTCTTTAGTCCCACTCCATATAAAAAGAAGGTCATCTATGAAACAGCCATAGTAATAACCCATAAATAAATTAGCAAAGCTTGGGGCAAATGTTGTCCCCATGGCCGTTCCACAAGTCTGCAAAAAAAAATGTATCCTGATATATAAAATAATTGTGTTTTAACACAAAATTAATAGATTCAAGAATAAAGTTTCTCTGTTTCTCAGGCATGTACATATCTTGCTCTAAAAAGTAATTTACTTTTCTTAAACCAATGTCATGTTTAATATTTGAATAAAAAGCTGCAACATTACAACTAATCGAAATATTCTTCTTAGTCAGTGATCTTGGAAGAGACCTTAATTTACCCAATAAATCCGTAGTGTCTTTTATAAAGGATTCTAAATTTATCATAATTGTTTTCAAGAAAACATCAATATAACATGATAAATTATATGTTAGACACCCGATACCCAAAATGATGGGTCTCCCCATGTATTTTTGGCAAATGATAATAGTATGCAACAATTGTTTTTTCTGGTAACAAAAGCATTCTTTCCTTTTTATCAAGAATCCCCTGGGAGTACCCACCATCTATCAATTTTATCAGGTCTCTTGAGAATGTAAGTGTGGGATCAAAAGATCTTGTAATAGGATTCATCTTTCAATAGACGATCTGCTTCTTGCAGATAGTCTGATTTATTTTGGAGTACTACCCCTCCACCCTTGTCCGCCTGTCTTATTATAATTTCTGCGTCAGACATCAAATTGGAAATAGCTTTTCTCTCAAATCTTTTTAGATTGCCCCCATCCAAGTTAAATCTCTTGATACCCTCCAAACTCGAGTTAGCTGGTACACTAGGATTAAAATTTGAAATGGGATGCATACCAGTATGGATTACATCACTGTACATGTGTTCCCATAGGTCATCTGGTTCAAAAGATATATAGTCACCTTTTGGTGGGTCTTACCCCTTCCTCTACTGCCCCGTTTACATACGGTCTTTTTTGTGGGGTTCCCCTGTTTAGGGGCTTTTCCTCCAATTCTCTGGGTGACCAGTATTTCTCCTGTCTCTGTTCTACAAAATTCCCCCTGGAATGCTCTTCCTGTGCTGGTCTGGAAGTAGAGGCCATAGGGATCCCATAGTGTTTATCATGCTGTATTTGTTCATAATTAGGTTTCATTGTATTATGTTTAAAAGGATTATTCCCCGAGTTATTTTGTTTGTCTCTCCAGCATGGAATCTCATCCCTATTATTTTCCTTACTATACTGTTGTTTTTTTTTGTTTATCCTGTTTATAATTACTATGAGTTACCATTGTATCATATTTAACCCTGATGGGAGCTTTCCCTTTAAATTTCTTATTACTCCTATTTCCCGTCTGTGCATTTTTTTGCATTTTAGTTATTTGGGGTGTAAGAGGTGGAGCCTCACTTACATCATTATTTGCAATATCTATTTCCCCTTCATTTTTGTTATAGGAATATACTTGCCCTGACTCATAATCACCCAAATCTCTAGTCATCTTTTTGTTCTTATTTCTAATAATTTCATTCTGATATTTATCAGTTCTAGTGATGACATTGGTATTTATTTTTGTATAATCTGGGTGGTCTTTATGCCCATCTAGGTCATTCTGAATACGACTAATCTCTATTCCTAAATCAAGTATGATTTTTCCCTATGTCTAATAAGAATATCCATTCATTTATTTAATTGCACACTCATTTAGGGATTCCTCCCAATCCTTCACTATGTCAGCATTTTTATATATAACAAACATAAAATCACTTTTTTTTAAAAATGTTTCCACTCACATTTGTGAAATAGCGTTTCACGACCTTTGTCCTTATAGGTATTTGCATATTGTGAATAAAATAAAGTACCATGATTTCCTCTACTTAGTTTTTGTGCTGCAGTAGGCCCTGTGAAATCTGCTGCTTGCTGATCCACCCCACAACAATTTTAGGTCATGTTTTACTTATATCCTTACAATTAGGACCAAAGGTGAATGGAGGGATAATCCAACCCCACAAGACAAATAGGAAAACGTGATGTGAACATAGAAGTGTGAAAGCATCATGCAATAGAACTATCCATCAAAATCTGTTGCCCCATACGTCTTGATGCCCTAGGCACATACCTAACTGTCAGAGTAAAACATGCCACATGAATAGGTCTGTAGGATGCTATACATAATTTTACAGTTACAAAGCAGAATTTGACAAGGTTCAAATGCTATAGCAGCAAAAGCATATTGATTAAGTATAATTATGCTTGGCTGTATAATTACCACATACCATTTAACCCCTTAACGACCAAGGACGTACGCCATACGTCCTCAAAAAAAATACAGTTAATGACCGAGGACGTATGGCGTACGTCCTTGGTCTGGAAAGCAGCTGGAAGCGATCCTGCTCACTTCCAGCTGCTTTCTGGTTATTGCAGTGATGCCTCGATATAGCGGCATCCTGCAATAACCCCCCTTGGCCATCCGATGCAGAGAGAGCCACTCTGTGGCCCTCTCTGCACTGGACATCGATGGCCGGTATCGTTGGTGGGTGGGAGCTTACGTGGGAGGCGGGTGGGCGGCCATCGATGCTCTGTGTGGAGTGGAGAGGGGCGGGATCGTGGGCGAGACCTACGGGGGCGTGCACGGGCGCACGCGCGTGCACGGGGGGTGGTGGGCGGGCGCGTGCACGGGGTGGGAGCGGGTGGGAACCGCTACACTACAGAAAAAAATGAAGTTAAAAGTAAAAAAATAATAATTTTTTAAGTAATAAAAATTGAATCTAAGGGATCTGGAAGGGGTGGGGGGTTTGTCTTGGGGGGGGGAAAGCTACACTACAGAAAAGGGCATATTTTTTTTAAAAAAGTACCCAAGATGGCGCCCATTAAGGCAGAGGGGAAGGGTTAGAGAGCTGTTTGGTGGGGGATCAGTGAGGTTGGGGGCTAAGGGGGGATCCTACACATCAGCATATGTAAATATGCTAAAAAAAAACAACCCAAAAAAGGCCAAATACCTTTTATTTTAGTACTGGCAGAATTTTTTGCCAGTACTTAAGATGGCGGGGACAATTGTGGGGTGGTGGAGGGAAGGGAGCTGTTTGGGAGGGATCAGGGGGTCTGATGTTTCAGGTGGGAGGCTGAGCTCTACACTAAAGCTAAAATTAACCCTGCAAGCTCCCTATAAGCTACATAATTAACCCCTTCACTGCTAGCCATAATACGCGTGTGATGCGCAGCGGCATTTAGCGGCCTTCTAATTACCAAAAAGCAATGCCAAAGCCATATATGTATGCTATTTCTGAACAAAGGGGATCCCAGAGAAGCATTTTTTTTTATTTGATCGCATTTGGCGGTGAAATGGTGGCATGAAATATACCAAAATGGGCCTAGATCAATACTTTGGGTTGTCTACTACACGCAACTAAAGCTAAAATTAACCCTACAAGCTCCCTACAAGCTCCCTAATTAACCCCTGCACTGCTGGGCATAATACACGTGTGGTGCGCAGCGGCATTTAGCGGCCTTCTAATTACCAAAAAGCAAAGCCAAAGTCATATATGTCTGTTATTTATGAACAAAGGGGATCCCAGAGAAGCATTTACAACTATTTGTGCCATAATTGCACAAGCTGTTTGTAAATGATTCAGTGAGAAACCTAAAATTGAGAAAAATGTAACTTTTTTTTAATTTGATCGCATTTGGCAGTGAAATGGTGGCATGAAATATACCAAAATTGGCCTAGATCAATACTTGGGGTTGTCTACTACACTACACTAAAGCTAAAATTACCCCAAAAAGCTCCCTACATGCTTCCTAATTAACCCCTTCACTGCTGGACATAATACACGTGTGGTGCGCAGTGGCATTTAGCGGCCTTCTAATTACCAAAAAGCAACACCAAAGTCATATATGTCTGCTATTTCTGAACAAAGGGGATCCCATAGAAGAATTTACAACCATTTATGCTATAATTGCACAAGCTGTTTGTAAATAATTTAAGTTTGTGAAAAGGTGAACGATTTTTTGTATTTGATCGCATTTGGCGGTGAAATGGTGGCATGAAATATACCAAAATGGGCCTAGATCAATACTTTGGGATGTCTACTAAAAAAAAATATATACATGTCAATGGCTATTCTGGGATTCCTGACAGATATCAGTGTCCCAATGTAACTAGCGCTAATTTTGAAAAAAAAAAATCGTTTGGAAATAGCAAAGTGCTACTTGTATTTATTGCCCTATAACTTGCAAAAAAAGCAAATAACATGTAAACATTGGGTATTTCTAAACTCAGGACAAAATTTAGAAACTATTTAGCATGGTTGTTTTTTGGTGGTTGTAGATGTGTAACAGATTTTGGGGGTCAAAGTTAGAAAAAGTGTGTTTGTTTTCCATTTTTCCCTATATTTTATAAAAAAAATTAGAGTAAATTATAAGATATGATAAAAATAATGTTTTTTTTAGAAAGTCCATTTAATGGCGAGAAAAACGGTATATAATATGTGTGGGTACAGTAAATGAGTAAGAGGAAAATTACAGCTAAACACAAACACCGCAAAAAATTAAAAATAGCCTTGGTCCCAAACGGACAGAAAATGGAAAAGTGCTCTGGTCATTAAGGGGTTAAACCAACGTTCAGATATGAATGTTTAAAAATGTTAATTTTTTTAAAAAAGTTCCTAACTATTCTGCATTTTGTATTTAAGTCCTGGTTTGGGAGGTCTGTCCTGCTCCTCCTCTCACAGACCTTTTCCTTATAAATATCCCATTCTCACAAAGAGAAATTGATATCACTAAGTCAATCCCCTCAGATTACCCAGCCTAGCGTGATCATGATTGTGAAACATAAATTATTGTGCAAAAGTTTTTGGCAGGTGGGAAAATGCTATAAAGTAAGTATGCTTTCAAAAATAGAAATGTTAATAGTTTATTTTTGATCAATTAACAAAATGTAAATTGAGTGAATAGAAGAAAAATCTAAATCAATTCAATATTTGGTGTGACCACCCTTTGCCTTCAAAACAGCATAAATTCTAGGTACAATTGAACACAGTTTTTTTAAGTTACTCGGCAGGTAGCTTGTTCCAAATATCTTGGAGAACTAACCACAGTTCTTCTCTGGATTTAGTCAGCCTCATTTGCTTCTGTCTCTTCATGTAATCCAAGACAGACTTGAGGATGTTGAGACCAGGGTTCTATGATGGCTATACCATCACTTTTAGAACTCCTTGATCTTAATGACTTTGGCTGTATCTTTGGGGTCATTGTCATGCTGCAAAATACACTTGGGGCCAGTCAGATGTCTCCCTGATGGTATGCCATGATGGATAAGTATCTGCCTGTACTTCTCAGCATTGAGATCATTAATTCTGACCAAATCCCCAACTGCATTTTCAGAAATGCAGCTCCACACTTGCAAGGAACCTCTACCATGCTTCCCTGTTTCCTGCAGACACTAATTCTTGTACTGCTCTCCATACTTTTGGAAACAAACTGCTTTCTGCTACAGCCAAATATTTAAAATCTTGACTCATCAGAACAGAGGCCCTGCTACCATTTTTTCTGCACCTTAATTTGTGTGTTTTTATGCATAGTTGAGTTGTTTGGCCTTGTTTCCACATATGGCTTTTTTAGCTGCACATCTGCTATAAAGACCTCTTCTGACCAGACTTCGAATTGCAAAGGGAAGTGAGCATGATGTGCCTTTTGTCTTCTGTTTCCTTGGCCAGCCACTGTGTCTACAGTCCTCAATATTGCTTGTTTCTTTGTGTTTCTTCAGAAAAACTTGGACAGCACATATGGAAACCCCTGATTCCTTTAAAGCTCTACCTGTGAGAGAACTTGCTGATGCAGTATAACTACCTTGAGTTGTGTTACGGTGCTTGACGATACAACCTCACTTTATTAACAGAGTTTGGCTGTTCCTCAACCAGTTTTATTCCTCCTGCACAGCTGTTTCTATTTCATGTAATTATTGTGTTTCAATCTACATATTAAATTGATAACCTGTTTTGTATAATTGTTTATCATGCCTACAAAAATCCCTGATTTTGTTCAAGTGTACCTAGAAGAATTAATACTGTTTTGATGCTGAGAGGGGTGGAGCCATATGTGTGCCATGTGTTGAAATAGCATGTCATGTGTGGAGCCAGAGTGGGTCATGAACAGAGCTGGGGTAGTTGCTGGTTTGCTTCTGAAAAATGGGACATTTGCAGTGAAGGGAAAGCATCAGAGTTAGAGCAGTGACAGGGCTACCAACTTTTCACAATCCCACAATATACATTATGATGTTTGCAAGCTCTAACACACCCAGATACACATGGAAACCCCCACCCACCCATTTTGACACACCCATGGTATCTCTGACTCAGTCCTCAGAATCCCAATCCTGGATTGTTTCCAAAAAATCCTGGGAGCTAGGCAACAAAACTGACACCTTTCACGTGCTCCTGGTGTAGATCTCAACACTCAGGGTGCTGTTGGTATATATACTTACTAATAAGTGGCTGAATATGCTTTTCATATAAATGGTGCTTATTTTTGAGTGAAAAATACAAAAATGTGGTTGAAATTATGTGTATGGAATAAACAGCATTATTAAAATTAGATTGATTGCTTATGTAAATTAGATTTATCCAATAATTAACTTAGAATTAATATATTTTAGGGCACATTATGCAGCCACAAAAATGTTTGACCTGACCTGCATATTTTGTTTTGATCACTGACTATAAGCTTGTTTTCTGTCCAGGGAAGGAAGGAATGCATATGTCACGTCAATAGCTTTGTTTAAATACATGATAACGTACACACTGATCGGATTCTTCTGCATGCTTCTTCTTTTTTCGGTAAATATTTGTTTATTGTATATCATTGGTTAACTTTATTTAGCATGTATTAAATAACTAAATATATGAGCCTTATGGCACAATCTAGTTTTCATATAAACAATAGAGAAATAAACTTGATTTTAACGTCTCTCTGTCATCCATATGGAAAGAGAGTTAATCAAAAGCATAAGCATGCTCATTTTTGCAGATCTTTTAGTTAATAAAAAGAGGCTATGCAGTTTTTCTTCAGAGGAAATATATATAACACATGCTTAGCAAACTAAAGAGCCCTAAAAATGCTTGTGCTGAAATGTCCCTATAAGAAAATTAGAACAAGAAATGTGGATCCATATTTTGTAATATAACATTTTTATCATACACAAATCTACTGATTATTGAGGGTGATAGGAAGGGGTGGTTCTATAACATATACTTTTTGGGTGCAGCTGGTACTAGTTGTGGACCTCATCTTCAAGGATGCAAAAAATAATTTCCTTAAGTACAATTAAATGAGTGGCAACGTGTGCAGCAGTAATTGTTTAAACTACAAATGAGCTGCATTTCATTTAAATATGATGGTTCATTAAAATCAATACAGTGATTAAAGGGACACTGAACCCAATTTTTTTCTTTCGTGATTCAGATAGAGCATGCAATTTTAAGCAACTTTCTAATTTACTCCTATTATCAAATTATCTTCATTCTCTCTGTATCTTTATTTGAAATGCAAGAATGCAAGTTTAGATGCCAGCCCATTTTCGGTGAAAATATATTCACCCACCAATAAACAAGTGCTTTCCATGGTTCTGAAACAAAAAAATAGCTTAGATGCCTTCTTTTTCAAATAAAGATAGCAAGAGAACAAAGTAAAGTTGATAATAGGAGTAAATTAGAAAGTTGCTTACATTTGCATGCTCTATCTGAATCACAAAAGAAAAATTTGGGTTCAGTGTCCCTTTAAAGTAGGTGCTTACATTTGGCTATACAGAGCAAATTTTACAGGGAGTGCATTACTCCCACCCCCTTGTTACCTCTCCAGACGCCTATGAGTGCAACAGGCAAACATTGTTTTGCTTTTATATTTATATAACCTTGTTTATTTTTAACTATTAAACCATGATTAAATAAGCTGAATACAACTTCTTTAGATAACTTAAAGGAACATATTTTGACTGATAAAGATAACTCTATCTGCAGCCTAAGCGCACAACAATTAAAGGGACACTGAACCCAAAATGTTTCTTTCGTGATTCAGATAGAGCATGCAATTTTAAGAAACTTTCTAATTTACTCCTATTATCAATTTTTCTTTGTTCTCTTGCTATCTTTATTTGAAAAAGAAGACATCTAAGCTTTTTTTGGTTAAGACTCTGGACAGCACTTTTTCATTGGTGGGTGAATTTATTTGTTCACCAAAAATGGGCCGGCATCTAAACTTATATTCTTGCATTTCAAATAAAGATACCAAGAGAATGAAGAAAATTTGATAATAAGAGAAAATTAGAAAACTGCTTAAAATTTCATGCTCTATCTGAATCATGAAAGAAAAAATTTGGGTTCAGTGTCCCTTTAAACTTTACCATCATCTCACCCCACCTAATAAAGCCCAACACCTCTACATGACCTACAGTATATCACCTAAAGCACCACAAATCATTAATGGCAATAACACCTTCTTGCAACATACAATCTAATTTCCCACTAAAGCAAAATGCCCCTTCTGACTGTTTAATTTGGGCCACCTGTAGATGAGGAAGCTCCCAGGTACCTCTTTTTTCTTGTGCTTTTAATTTTGAAAGATTGACCCTAAACTATGTATTTCCTTCACTCACCCTACTCTAACCTCATAAGAAGTGTTGGTTAAAATGAGGCAGAACAATACTGCACAAAGGTCAAATACATCTGGTCTGAGGACTAATGAGGATTTATACAGTAGCTTGTATAACCTTGCAAGATTACCTAAGAAGTTTCATCAGCACTGTGAGATCACACAAAAATAATTTTAGGATGGCTTATGGTAGCCAGAGAACAGTTTATCTATGTATGTAGGGCTCTGGATGTGAAGAGGAGACACATACATTACAATATAATGTTCAAAAAAAGCCTGCACAGACTTTATGTGATTTCTCTCCATGCCGGGGAGTTTTTGATCATCATGCTCTAAGGGAATGAATTATCAAGCCCTGATGCACTTGTTTCCACGCGAGCCATCAGACTCACCGGAAACAGCAGTTATGAAGTGGCGGTCTTAAGACCGCTGCTCCATAACTGATCCGCTGCCTCTGAGGCTGCAGTCTGCAATCCGCCCAATCCTATACGATCGGGCTGATTGACACCTCCTGCTAGTGGATGATTGGCCGTGAATCTGTAGGGGGCGGCATTGCACAAGCAGTTTTAGTGAACTAAATGTTAAATGCCGTCAGCATATGCGATGTCTGTTGGTCATGACACGGACAGACATTAATAAATTGGCCCCTAAGTGTCTAATGTGGGCAAACAAAATGTATAAAGCAGCTACAAGGAACACATGCCTTGCTTGGGGTTTGATGTGAACATTAAAGTCTTTAGAAGCACGCATCTGGTCTGAGGCCATGAGTGTCATGTAGGGTCTGATATGCTCAAATAGCTGACATGCATACAAATATACGTCATATCAGAATATGCATACAGTATACAAACAGATATTATGGAGTGTAGGAGTGTGGCCTAATTTGCCACAGATAACTATTCATGAATTGTATTTGTTTGAAGAATAAGTTAAATTTTTCTTTTTCATGTCAGTTTTTAATTCCCATTCAAACCTGATCATTTTTTAAAAATAGTTATTTTAGGTTAGCGATCAGTAGGGACCATTACAGTGTAATTATATTTTTGAACTATGACACTTTTTAAAAATAAAATAAAAATTACTAATATTATTATTATTTATAAATAATCTTTATCTTTCCAGAAGCAAACAGTTCTTGGAAACTTTCAGTACCTCATACAAGATTTGCTCATAACCACTGCCGTTACATTAGCAAGTATGTTTCATCCTTCAGAAAGTTTGTTCATATATGTGTGGAAATAAATGAGAAGCATTCATGAAACAAATCGTTCAGTTAATGTGATAAACAAAGGGACGTATTCAGTTATAAAAAACTGTGTTTAGAAACGAAACTCAAATAATTTATGGGAGATATGTGAAATGTAAAATAATAATAATAGTAATGAAACATAATTTATTCTGTATTACATAATACAAAATAAAATAAAAATCGCATTACATTTTATGTACTCTGGTCACTCCAAAACCTTATGTAATGTTTTTTATTACTTATTATATAAGCCATGAAATATTTTTTATTTTATTTTACGCGTGAAATGCCATTATTTATTTGGGACTTGTAATAAGAGCGCAAATATGGAAGCAGTATGGATTGCACTTGAATTAATTTAGGACTAGATTACAAGTGGAGCGCTAATTTAACTTGCGCCTGTAAACTGGCAATTTTGCCCGTTTACGGGGGCATGTTAAATAGCCAGTCATTAAAAGTGTTTGGTTAATACTACCTCAAGCTTGTGCTCCGGAAATTAGCCATAGGTCAGACCTCTGGTTAATTTTAAAAATCTCCCCCAATTGCTCCCAAAATAAAGGGTAGTGTTGCTTTTTAAAATAAATAAAGTAGCAATATTTTTTTTTTTTAAACAACTGCACAAAGCAGTTTTAAGGGGTTTAAGTTTGCGGATTTGGGGTGTTAGAAAAAAGAACAGCACTGAAAAGTGCCTTTACATTGCAGTCTATAGGGACTGTGTTATTGCTCAAAATATATATGTACTGTATATGCTTATATAAATATATATATATATAAATATATATATATATATATATATACATATATATATATATATATATATTTATGTGTTAATATGTGTATATACACATATAAACACATAAATATATGTGTATATCAGCATATACATATATTTTTACACTTTGCTTCCCATCGCTGTGCGACTTACCCCCTTCGCTGTGCTAGGTTCTGTGCCATGTCAGTGTCATGTTCGCATTGCGCTGAACTTATATTACCAGCGCACATTTGCGTGGAGCACAAATATCATGCTTGTGAAATTTGCACTCTACTCGTAATCTGGCAATTAATGCCCAATAGTGCTAGCATTTTTGTGCTCCACCTGTAACCTAGGCAAAAATGTTGATTATGCACAAGGAAATATTGCTATGCACTTTAATTGTTATATATTAACATAGATTTATTTTTTGCTTTGGTTTGTTACTAAAATCTTGTGTTTTGCCTTTTTCTCCTTAGTGAGTCTGAATGGCCCTGCTGACAAACTAGCACCATACAGACCTGCTCTGAAAATGTTTTCCCCATCTCTGTTACTGTCGATTGCACTACAACTTATTTTAACCATCAGTGTTCAGACAACTGCATTTATCCTAGTACAACAACAGCCCTGGTACAATGAAAGTAACGTCTTTAGGTAAGAAGGCAATTATTTCTGGAATTTAATATATAAATACATATATTTTCTTTTTTTAATACGCATTTACAAATGATATATTATGCTGTCAAAAATTAAACAAATACTATTGACCACATTAGTGTAAAACTTCAAACACATACAGTATCCTAAAACAGGATAAAGGTTGGACAAGAATCCATGAAGTGTGATCGAGAGGTTAGGGACAAGGCTTCAATATTTTATTTTAGAATTGCATTTTCCCAGTGCACAGTGGGGGATTCTGTGTACTAATTTGATTTGATGCTGTCAGGGGAAATTAACTGTACAGATTTACAAATGTTTACCAGCATCTAACTTTACTGAAATCCAGAAACATAACTTATTTGAAAACTCATTTTTTTAGCATCATATAGAAAACTTAAGTTTTTTTAGCCGTAAAAAATATCTATTTCATGATATGTCCAATTTCTCATTTAATATTTTTTATATTTTGTTAGTGCTTGTGACCAGTACAATCAAAGCTACATGAACCAAACTATCATACGTAAGGAGTCACAGAATTTTTTGACCAGCACTCTAGGGCCCGTGACGGGACTAAATCATATTATAGTAGAATTTGTGTATTCAAGGGGAAGTCCCTTTCGACAACCCATATATACAAACTGTAAGTAACAACCGTAACTCTTGAAAAGCACATTGTCCGTGCTTTTGTTTGTTATATCTGAAAAATGATATTTATTACAGTATTTTGCTTACTAAAACAATGTTTTGATTTTATGCTTGTGGAGCTGTGTAACAACCAGGCTGCACTCTAAATATTATTTGTGCACTAAAACCCCTAACCTGTTAATTTCAGAATCAATTTGATCAGGTTTAACATATCTAATGAAAAAAATATATTTTAAAATGAATGACCTTTTATTCACATAAATTATAAAATATATGTATTACATTATTGTACAATATACTGATCCCATTTTTATGTCTAATGCCATTTCATGGGCCCTTCTCTATTCCATGTGGGAGGTACGTGGTTTCTTTTTTGGGTTTTTAAATTTTAAGCTACACAAAACAATTAATGAACATATTATAAGCATAATCCCCACCACATGAAGACAATTAGACAATTGTATTCCAATCCATCAGAAAACACTTTTCCAGCAGCTTCTTAAAGGGATTTTTATTACTTTTTAAAAAAATTCAATGATCTTGACCTCATAAAGTGCCCTTTTGGAACATTTTGAGTGGTTTATCTGGTCATTTCCACAATTTTACATTTTAAGGTCTTAATGTTATGCGTTTATATTAAAGGGTTAAAACACATTCGGCGAGATTACGAGTCTTGCATTAGCTTTAAAAAGCAGCGTTGAGAGGTCCCAACGCTGCTTTTTAACGCCCGCTGGTATTACGAGTCTGGCAGGTACAGGTGTACCGCTCACTTTTCTTCCGCGACTCGAGCTTACCGCAAATCCCCTTACGTAAATTACGTATCCTATCTTTTTAATGGGATTTGCCTAACGCTGGTATTACGAGTCTTGGAAGAAGTGAACGGTAGACCCTCTCCTGTCAAGACTCCTACCGCATTTAAAAGTCAGTAGTTAAGAGTTTTATGGGCTAACGCCGTAACATAAAACTCTTAACTAAAGTGCTAAAAAGAACACTAACACCCATAAACTACCTATTAACCCCTAAACCAAGGCCCCCCACATCGGAAACACTTAAATAAAGTTTTTAACCCCTAATCTGCCAACCGGACATCGCTGCCACTTTAATAAATATATTAACCCCTAAAACGCCGCACTCCCGCCTCGCAAACACTAGTTACATTTTATTAACCCCTAATCTGCCGTCCCTAACATGGCCGAAACCTACCTACAATTATTAACCCCTAATCTGCCGCCCCCAACAACGCCGCTACTATATTAATTTTATTACTATACTATATTAAATTTATTAACCCCTAAACCTAAGTCTAAACCTAACCCTAACACCCCCTAACTTAAATATAATTTAAATAAAACAAAATAAAATTACTACAATTAACTAAATTATTCCTATTTAAAACTAAATACTTACCTGTAAAATAAACCCTAAGATAGCTACAATATAACTAATAGTTACATTGTAGCTATCTTAGGATTTATTTTTATTTTACAGGCAACTTTGTATTTATTTTAACTAGGTACAATAGTTATTAAATAGTTATCAACTATTTAATAGCTACCTAGTTAAAATAAGTATAAATTTACCTGTAAAATAAACCCTAACCTAAGTTAAACTAACACCTAACACTACACTATAATTAAATAAATTACCTAAACTAACTACAATTAAATACAAATAAATTAAATAAACTAAAGTACAAAAACAAACAAACACTAAATTACAGAAAAATAATTACAAGAAATTTAAACTAATTACACCTAATCTAATCCCCCTAATAAAATAAAAAGCCCCCCAAAATAATAAAATCCCCTACCCTATACTAAATTACAAATTGCCCTATACTAAATTACAAATAGCCCTTAAAAGGGCTTTTTGCGGGGCATTGCCCCAAAGTAATCAGCTCTTTTACCTGTAAAAAAAAAGACAATACCCCCCCAACATTAAAACCCACCACCCACACACCCAACCCTACTCTAAAACCCACCCAATCCCCCCTTAATAAAACCTAACACTACCCCCTTGAAGATCACCCTACCTTGAGCCGTCTTCACCCAGCCGCGCACAAGTGGTCCTCCAGAGGGGCAGAAGTCTTCATCCGATCCCGGCAGAAGTGGACCTCCAGATGGGCAGAAGTCTTCATCCAGGCGGCATCTTCTATCTTCATCCATCCGGAGTGGAGCGGGTCCATCTTGAAGCCAGCCGACGCGGAGCATCCTCTTTTTCCACCGACTCCCGACGAATGAAGGTTCCTTTAAATGACATCATCCAAGATGGCGTCCCTTGAATTCCGATTGGCTGATAGGATTCTATCAGCCAATCGGAATTAAGGTAGAAAAAAACCTATTGGCTTATTGGATCAGCCAATAGGATTGAAGTTCAATCCTATTGGCTGATCCAATCAGTCAATAGGATTGAGCTTGCATTCTATTGGGTGTTCCAATCAGCCAATAGAATGCGAGCTCAATTCTATTGGCTGCTTGCATCAGCCAATAGGATTTTTCCTACCTTAATTGCGATTGGCTGATAAAATCCTATCAGCCAATCGGAATTCAAGGGACGCCATCTTCGATGACGTCATTTAAAGGAACCTTCATTCATCGGGAGTCGTCGGAAGCAGAGGATGCTCTGCGTCGGCTGGCTTCAAGATGGACCCGCTCCGCTCCGGATGGATGAAGATAGAAGATGCCGCCTGGATGAAGACTTCTGCCCGTCTGGAGGTCCTCTTCTGCCCGGATTGGATGAAGACTTCTGCCCCTCTGGAGGACCACTTGTGCCCGGCTGGGTGAAGACGGCTCAAGGTAGGGTGATCTTCAAGGGGGTAGTGTTAGGTTTTATTAAGGGGGGATTGGGTGGGTTTTAGAGTAGGGTTGGGTGTGTGGGTGGTGGGTTTTAATGTTGGGGGGGTATTGTATTTTTTTTTACAGGTAAAAGAGCTGATTACTTTGGGGCAATGCCCCGCAAAAAGCCCTTTTAAGGGCTATTTGTAAGTTAGTATAGGGTAGGGAATTGTATTCTTATTTTTTTTTTTTTATTTTATTAGGGGGATTAGATTAGGTGTAAGTAGTTTAAAATTGTTGTAATTATTTTTTTATTTTCTGTAATTTAGTGTTTGTTTTTTTTGTACTTTAGTTTATTTAATTTAATTGTATTTAATTGTAGTTAGCTTAGGTAATTTATTTAATTATAGTGTAGTGTTAGGTGTTATTGTAACTTAGGTTAGGATTTATTTTACAGGTATATTTGTCTTTATTTTAACTAGGAAGTTATTAAATAGTTAATAACTATTTAATAACTATTGTACCTAGTTAAAATAAATACAAAGTTGCCTGTAAAATAAATATAAACCCTAAGATAGATACAAATGTAACTATTAGTTATATTGTAGCTATCTTAGGGTTTATTTTACAGGTAAGTATTTAGTTTTAAATAAGAATAATTTAGTTAATTGTAGTAATTGTATTTCAGAGTAGTTCCTTAGGAAGTGTATCTGCCCTTCGAGATGGGACTGGAGTTTTAAGTAGTCTTGTCAGCCTCTCAGTGAGAGCATTGATGAAAGTTAGAGTCTGGAGATGCAGGGAGAGTCTTTCTGCGAACCCATCCTGACTCATATTAACAGCTCCTTAAGCAATCAGCATTGATGAGTTTCGCTGCCTGCTTTCTTCACTCAAGTCAATGTCAGAAGTGCTGCTACAATCTGTCAAACTTGAAGGACCGTGTCATACCGGCAGAGATTCCGGTATGATTGTTTCATTATTTTACACACATGTAGATGATAGAAGACAGGGTCACAGTGGGACTCCCTTATCTTTATGTAATCAAGGGTTAATATCTCCTGAGGGGAATATTGAACAGTGTTTTTTGTAATCATATTTGTATGTGATTTTGACTGCTTATGTGTAAGAACGTTTGGACTCTTAGGCTGATACGGAACGTACAGGTTATTTTCATTTTGAGGGCTGCGCAGTTTCTTTATATTAAGCTGGCACGCTTTTTCCTTAGCAGGGGCAGGTCCTGCATAAGCACCATGTGACCGGTAATGGTCACGGTTTTTCCCCCGCTTCTGTTCCTGACCGGGTGTCTGCGGAGAGGAGCATCTTCTCTATATGTCTGGGTCATAGGAGGTGGTGAGTGGCCCAGCCATTGGGGGTATAAGGTGCCAGTTGTTTTTCCTTTCTATAATTTGATATAGTCGAGTTATGGAGGATTCTGATAATTTAGAGGGGGATCCCTCTGATACAGAATTTGATACCTTTGTATATTGTGAGGAGGCCTGGGTAATCCAGCCCTCTTAATTATGTTCCGTATGCCAAAATAGAGTGTTCTCATCAACCAATGTTGAGATGTTAGAGACCACTGAGCAATCCGCCTCTGAGGACTCGTTGTCCAGTGAGGTGTGTTCCCTAGATTCTGTTCCTACATATGCAGTTTTGTCATGTTCCGATCATCTTTTGCCTGTAAGGGGTTTGTTTCCACCAGAGGTTACTATGCAGTTTTGCATGGCCATCTCTACAGACTTTGCGATGTTACCTATTCCTGCTACGCGCAAGCGAAAGGTTAATCAAGGATCTCCTGCCCAAGGACATTCGTGTAAAATAACAATTGTGTCCGATCAGTCCTCTGGGGATGCGGTTCCCTCTGGGTCTTCAGAGGGAGAACCTCCAGGAACGGAGACTGCTGACTTGGGTCTTCCGACTGCGGCGGGCTTAGCATTTAGATTTAGATTGGCACGTCTGCGTTTACTTCTGAGAGAGGTTTTGGCGATGTTAGAGGTTTCCAGTACTGATCCGTCAGTTAAATCTCAGTCCTCTAAATCAGATAACAATCTTAACTAGACGAGTGGAGGATGGTGATATCCCTTGCCATCTTGTTTTACTTTTTGTTTTATCGTTTATTTAGAATCTCAGTTCCGAGCTCTATGGGGGAGGGTTGTGTCGTATGACAGGCAGGACCTGTTGTGGTTTACACACTCCTTTTCAGTTTATCACTTGTGGGCACCTACTTTTTTTTATTTTACTTTGCTATTCCGTTCTGGATAGTTTTTTTGTTTTTTTTTAGCTCTGGATTGTTTTAGAAACTCTTCTTAGAAAGAAGTTTCATCACATGGGATTTTTGATACTATCGACTTTGATGGTCAAGATTGTTGGAGACTTCCAGTGGAAGTTTATAGATTTCTGCTCGGGGTGATAGGTTCCCCAATATTTTCAAGGAACATTTTAAGCCTCAGAGCTTAATTTCTTACATTTTATTATTCAGTTGTTCTAGCTTAGCTGGAACTTAAGAAGTTTTGTTTTAGCCTGGGAGTGTTCCAGAAGATACGTTGTATCCTAGATGACAGGCAGGACCTGTTGTGGATACTAGTTAGGTCTGTTCCTTTTCTTCTAGATTCCGGTCCAGGTACAGCAGGCCCATCTATCCTAGTTAAAAGGCTGGACCAGTTTAATATTATCTGGGCTGGGTGCTTGATACTGGATCATATGGATCTAGGGGTCCTAGAGGCTGGAACTAGGCTTCTTTTCTGGACAATTATCTTGTCAGAGAAGACAAGAGACCTTTGGAGTCATTGTCCCGGTATCTATCGCACTGCAGGAATATTTTTTTCCACTGTTGGTGGCCCTAATAGAAGGCTGTCTTTCCTGTTTCATCCTTTTTGTGCAAATTCGGTTCTTAGGAACCATATCTTACTGTAAACCTTGTTCTGATCCTTCTTGGGATCTGGGGTTTAAGGTGGCAGTATCCTGCTTCCAGATTTTACAGTAGTTCCCGGGTCTTGGCCTTTCTGGGTTTCTTACCTTCGCCTGCTAATAGACTTTTAGGGATTTTCTTGTGTCTTTTCGATCCTCAGAGTTGGATCTAGACCTGAGTTGCTGGTGTCGATACCAGGGTGGATCTGGATGCTGTTTTGTCTTAGGGTCAGGGATTTTTATCTACCCTGCCTAGCAAGCCTAAGGCTTAGTGTTGAATCCTGCTGTGGCAGCTTTCTTTTAATCCTGAGATCTTGCAAATTTACCATCAGGTTATGCTCTCCAACCCCCTTCTGGTCTTTGTTAATGCGGGGGTGGAGAGTTATAGACTCAGCCGAGGCCGTGACTTTGGCATGGTGTTGGTGATTCTGTCTTAACAGACTTACATGGAATACCGGTGGGGGAAATCAATTCCCAGTGTTCTGTTCAGATCTCCCTGTTCTGAGAATTTTTTCTCTTAGTTCTCCTGGGACAGTTTTGACCTGGTCGCTTCCTTGTTCGTGGGGAGAGAGTGTCCTAGGGAGGTCCGTGGGTTGGGAGTTTCCTTCCGACTATTCCTTTGGTTCCTCAGAGAACATTCTGCTTGGAGGATTTAGTCTTCTGGGTTCGTACCAGTTGAGACCTCTCAGTGGGGAGACCTTCTTTTTAAGAAGGGGAGTTCCTCCTGCTAACCGGGAGGGTCTCATGTTTGGTGGTGGGCGGAAGCTCACATCAGCTTATTGCCAGCGACCCTCTCTATTAGCGTACTCTTCAGGTTCAGATATCCCCTACAATCATTCCATGCTCGAATGTTTGTGTCGAATGGGGAAGCCGATTAGGCTTTCAAGGTGTCAGTATTAGCTCCACCGCTTCTGTTGCAGAAGGTGGGTTTGAACCCAGGTGGGGCTACGGCCTTTTCATCCTGAATATTCTAGACATCTAGCATTCCTTAGAGGTTTCTTTTAACCTTCTTCTTTTCAGCCATGTCGCTCTTTGTTGTGGATTGTCGATCCTAGCAGGAGCAGACGTCAGTGAGATGATTTGCTCCATTTATATCTAGAGTTGTGTCGAAGTTTAGGGGCTTCACCTCCATGGACTTTGTTACAGGGATCTGCTGGAGCTGGGTCATTGTGTTCATCACATCCTGGACTCTCTGAGGCTGACTGCATAGAGTTGAACACTTAGTCTTAGCCAAGAGAGGTTTTTCTGTTAGATTTGGAGTTTACATCTTGTTCTAAGTTTTGCAGAAAGCTCCATTTGGGCTTATGCATGGAGTTGACATTAAGATTTTCTGTCTTGGAAGGTTCTTTTTTTCTACTGGCTATTGCTTGAGCGCACAGAGTTTCTGAGATGGCTGCCTTGCAATGTGAGGTCCCTTACCTAGTTTTTCATGCGGCTAAGGCTGTTCTCTCTGGATTAGGTTCCTAGGGTTGTTTTATATCACAACATCAATCAGGAGATTGTGTTTCCTTCCTTGTGTCCAAATCCTCCTTCTTCAAAGGAGTGGTTATTTCATAACTTGGATGTGGTTCGGCCTTGAAGTTCTATCTTCAGGCTACAAAGGAGTTTTATCAAACTGTGTCTATTCTGGGAAGCGTAAGGGGCAGGAAGCCTCATCCACTTCCTTGTTTTTCTGGTTGAGGAGCATGTTCAATTAGCTTATAGAGTCACCAGAGCACAAGCCTCCTCAGAGGCTTAAGGCTAATTCAACTAGAGCTGTGGCTCCCTCTTGTGTTTTGAGAATGAGGCCTTTAGGGATCAGATTTGTAGGGCAATTACCTGGTCTTCCTTACATATTTTTTCAGAATTTTACATTTTTGGCGTTTTTGCTTTGGCAGAACCAGCTTTTGAGAGAAAGGGTTTTTTACCCTCCCGTTTTCATTCAGTGTCCTCTAGAGCTTGGGTATATGTTTCCCACAAGTAAGGAATTAAGCCGTGGACTCTCCTCATATTAAGAAGGAAAACATAAATTATGCTTTCCAGATGATTTCCTTTCCTTCTGTATGAGGAGAGTCCACGGCCCCCGCACAAATTCTCCATTGAGCGGACTTAAATTTGGTTTTGTTCTTCTGGCACCATTTATATCCCGATATTTCTCCTACTGTTCCTTGTTCCCTCGGCAGAATGACTGGGGGCTGAGGGAAGTGGGGGAGGTATTTAAGCATTTGGCTGGGGTGTCTTTGCCTCCTCCTGGTGGCCAGGTTCTTTATTCATACAAGTAAGGAATGGAGCCGTGGACTCTCCTCATACAGAAAGAAAGGAAATTATCTGGCAAGCATAATTTGTTTTTAGCTAATTAAAGGAAATTAATGAATATTGACAAATTCATCATTATTCATTTATTTGGTTTAATTTCGGTGCTGTATTCCTGCAGATATTCCTTTTGTGGAAACGAGATGTTTAGTTAACTAATTTTCATTCGTAACAAAACAAATGCGCATGTCTGGTGATAACCCATGCTGAAACCAATAGGTACAGATATGTGACAGAGTTAGCATTGTGACGTCTGCAGTGTGCACTTTCATTTCTCATATTGGAGAATCCACAATCCACATGATGAGGAGCAACATAAATAAAGAAGGAAAGCACATTGCTGAGATTTTTTTTCTACTACACATAAAAAACATCAATAAACATAACCATATGAACAAACAAGTGCAAGCATATTAGGCAGTCATAATCAATAGTAAATCAGTAAGTTGTCATATTTTGCTGTTGTTTTGGCAGTGTATATATATATATATATATATATATATATGTCTGAATGAAAAGTCTGCAATATGTTTCATATGTTTGATTTTTTAAATGGTTTACTTATTCATGCAGCTTTAATTCAAATTGAGGAAAATCACCCAAACTGAGATGGTTTCTCATGTAAATTTTGATGGATTGGAATTGGAACCATTATTTAAAAGACTAACAAACAATGAATTGATTTATATTATGTTTAAAATGCATACATTTTTTTTGTGCCAGAAAAATATATCAAGTGAATACTATTTAAATTTGTACATTTTCACAGACATGCTAATGAATAGTACCATCATGACTCTTTACCAAATTATCAATTGTTTTCTTAGTTACTTTGTGACAGATTAATTATACAAAAAAAAAATTTCTGTCCATAGATATTTTCTCTGCTCTAATAATATTTCAACTGGCGATCTATTTATTCATGTTGTTTGATTTTGGAGAGTTTTACCGTTCCTTAGAGGTATGTATCTGTAACATTCACCTGTTTTCATTATGCTACAAATTGCCTTATCACATACTGTATGTTGCCTCATTCTAACACTGATTTATTGCTAGTTCAAAACGTGGAAGTATAGACACTTACCACAAGAAAGAATGCACGTCTAGCACTCTACGCCCAGACTCAAGGGAAGTACTAGTTATGAAAGAATTAAAATATAACTTTTAATGGATATTATAAAATAAAGATACAAATGAACAAACAGTACAAAGATAAAAGGACTCAAAGTGAAGCAATCTGTATCCAAGTGGGAAGTAGTAGACACAAGTACTATGTAAATGCCGTCATGTAAGTATCATAGTGTGTCACTACTATGGTAATGGAAAATAATGAAAGCTCCTATGACAATGCTACTAGCGTATTTCTCTAATGTGATAGAGGCAGTTAAATGGGTAACTACCACAGTAAGAATTACTTCTGTAAAGCGACGTGGGTAAGTGTAGTATCACTCTGAACTATATCAGTGAATCAATAAGATGATTCTAGTGTGGTACCAAATAAGATAAAATATAATCAACCAATAGTAGTTTTGCTTAGTCATGTATTGGCTGATACAGTGTTGGTATTAAGACTCATGTAATATATGAAGTCACACCAATTTAATGATATTGAGTATCGAGTACAATATATCCTATTATATCCAGGTAGGAAGGTCTGCTACACATAGATAACGAATAATAGGTTAATACTGACTAGACGCCCCTGATACTTGTGTCAGAGTGTTCACATATAAAATGACAGGTCAATTGATATAGTGCTAGTGATGAGATAAGGATACTAATATTCCTTATGTATCCAGGATTATTATCAGATGAAAACGAAGCAGTTTTTATGTCAGTGTAGGTCTATCTAATGATAGAGTATATATGCATAGATCGTTTAGAAATAATTTCTTGTAGAATTTATCAACTGGTACTGTGTGTTATTATTAAAATTGTGATATATATAAACAGTTACGATTCACTGCCAGTATATGCTGTGTTCACATTTAGGTTATATATTGGGCACTGAAATCCGTTTAAATCACGTTTACTATTATCTATTTAAGCACACAGTAGAGTGTTGGTTTATTATATGCATCTGTTTGCTACCCTGAATCACTGACAGAATGCGCGGTTTGTCCCCTCTGATCGTGTGTAAAGTACACGAATATGTGATATAATCGATGTTATCAAACACTATATCAGCCTGAATTTGTATTATTTTACACATAGATTGACCAGAGCTTATATAAAAACAGCAGTGTGTTCATTGACTTACACATACATGTTCAAATTGCTAATTCTCTTGACCACAAATTACCAATGTTACATTTTATTATTATTGTTGATAAAACCTTTTAATTCACGTAAGTCTCGGAATGCCCAAGAGTTTATTAAACAGTATTTATCCAACTCATATATAGTTTGTAAAGGATTTCTATTGTAACATGATTCTCATATCATATGAGTACGAAATAAAAAGGGGGCCATTTTAGCCTAATTCTTTACTGTGTAAGTTTTTGAACGTATTTGTAACCAGTTATTTGTACCCGGATGAGGGTTCTATATTAACCGTAAGGATATGATATGGAAGTTAATTCACTATTGTTGTGTTACCAAGCGTTTGTCAACATCTCCTATGTGTTAAAGTCACACTTAATAAATTTAGTGTTCTTATTATGTACCGGAGTGTTATTACTTTTTTACACATAGGTTGATTATTATCATATCATTATACTGGCAGGGCATTTGCATACTCTTGCGCCCTTGACTCTGAAGTATGTGTTAGAGTTTGAATTGGTTAAATTGTGTAACATAAAGTTACCCCCATCACTGAAGGGTAAATATAAAACACAAATACCCCGCCGTTAGTACTTTGAGGTCTCCGTTAAAACGGCTACTGTATCACTACCGTGTGATAGTATCTAACAATGTTTGTTGTCGGTCAGTAGTACCCGGATGTCAATAATACAAGGGCCGTATATCCTTTATATTAGTCCGTTATTACTTGTTACAATCTAGCGGTCAGGTGTGAGCCCCCCTATCTAATATAATGTGGTTACACTAGATTGAACTAGGATTCTTGTCTATATATAAATAATGACCAACTTAAAGGACTAGAAGTAAATAGCGTTATATTGTCCCCGTATACATTACTAGGTTTGCGTAGTGGTACTGCTATACGAGTAACTAGCTGTTTTTTATTTAAAGACTTCTATTAAATAACTTATTCTATTTTGTAACAGAGCGATACCCACTTAGTGAAAGAAGGGATGTTACACCCTTATGCTATACCGCTAGTGCTAGGTCATTTTTACATAAAATAACTAATGTAAATATAGGCTGCATAGGAGCATGTTAATATATAGCTTCACTTTGACAAGTTAAAAGGCGTCTGTCACTACTGACGCGTTTCGCCCGTACTGGGCTTTCTCAAAGGCAGCGAGCCGCCAAATTTTCAAATATTTATGTGCTGTATTCTCAAGTAGTACCACCCCTTTTGGATTTCGATTGGTTCAGGATTCAGAGGGTGTGTACCTTGGATTGGTTAAGGTGGTATATACCTAATCTGAGGATCTGCAACATAGATTCTACGATTTTCAATTACATTAATAATACTGAGGAGAGAATTATTTGAGATTGTTGAGGCAATCGGGTCTAAACACAGGAATTGTTAGTAGTAACATCAGGTTGGGTAATTTCATTTCTTATTATTATTTCTGTACTTTGGGGAAGCATTGTTTGCAGAGTTTTATTAAATGGAATTATGATCATTATATTTATTATCGTTTCTGTTTGTGTATACTGTGCCCCATTATGTCTAACTTAGGGTTTGAGAATTTTCTTAAATTGTTATATTATATGTTAGAATTGTACTGCCTATACAAGATAGATAAAAGGGTGCCAGAAAAACTATCGGTTACAGAAATAACATGAAATCTCGTGATTATATATGACTTGAATAAATATAGGAGTAAAGTATTCAGGTTAAGTCCTATATTAATAGGGCTATTATTTTACTCGAATCTGATCTAGTATAATTATTAGTAAAGTACTGCTCATTTGAGAGTTACAAAGTCATAACTATTACTAATAGAATGTGAATGTATGTTAAATTATCAATCTAAATTTGATCATATATTATAAATCTATTCACATAGTGTAATGTTTAACAAAGTGCCTAAATGTGCATTATTATAAAAGGAGTATATAACTGAATATTCAACACTCCCTGTGTTTGCGTGATGTGTTGCTTAAGGTATCTGTGTAAAGTAATGAAAACTATGAATAAATAAATATTACTTAAAACGTGGAATTGGAATGGACTGGAGTCAGGGAAAAGGTGAGAAGGGGAGGTGTGAGTTTAGTGATAACAGTGACAAAAGTGACCAAAACAAATATCAAGGTGAGATGAGTGTTGTGTGAGGAGGGGGTAGGGAAAATTGGGTGAATAAGGTGATGATCTGATTCTCAGACCCCAATCAAGTATTAATAGCTCCTAATTGGGTTGAGATGAGGAAATATCCTTGTTGAAGGATGTGTTTGTACAATGATGAACAATTATTACAAATTATTATAGATTCCTTACGTATATCTGGTTTTGAATTTAATTATCTTGGAGAAGTTAATTTTTTTATAAGAATATGTAATAATTATTCTGCTCATTCATTCCCTTTGGAACCACTGTGTTGAGCCTGTAAATCCATTTGGTTTCGGCCTTCAGGAGTGCCGTTTCAAGGTCACCCCCTCTGATTCCTAGGCTTATTTTCTCAATTCCCCAACACCTAAGATCTTGTTTATTGGATTCATGGTGGTTTAAAAAATGGGCTGCTACACTCGTAAGTGTTTTTCCTTTTTCACGGTCACTTGCCGCATTTTTTATATTCCTTAGATGTTCCATTAATCGCGTATGGAGTTTCCGTGTCGTCATACCCACATATAACAAATTGCAGCTACATCTTAGGGCATAGATTACTCCCTCCGTGTTACAACTGATGTATCTCTTGATTATATATCTTGTTCCAAATCTATCAATGAATTCAGTAGTTGGGATCATATATGTGCAAGTACTGCAGTTCTCACATTTATAAGAGCCTGGTCTAAAAGCTGTTGAAGTTTTTTTAGGTTGGAAGTGGCTACTGCTGACCAGATCTCTTATATTTTTACTCCTTCTATATCCAATCAAGGGCCTCTCTCCTATTTGAGATTTTAAATTTGCGTCTGACATCAGTATGTTCCAATGTTTGTTGATGATTTTGACCACTTCCGATGTTTGGTGGTTGTACGTGAGGATAAGTCTTGGAGCTTGTGTATCTTTTTTGTTTTTTTTATGCAATAATTCTCTTCTGTTGGTATGTAGGGCTTTATATCTCGCTTTTTTGATACTCGTTTTGCTGTAACCCCGTTGCACTAGTCTCTCATTTAGCTCTTTGGCTCTAATCTTGAAAATCTCATTGTTCGAGCAGTTACGTCTAATTCTTAAGAATTCACCAACTGGCAGGCTTTTGATGGTTCCTGGTGCATGTGAACTCGTACTATAGAGTAAGCTGTTTGTGGCAGTTTTCTTTCTGTAAAGATCCGTTTCTATATTGCCATGTAGGTCCTTATAGATGGTCACATCCAGGAAATTAATTTTGCTCTGATTTGCCTCATGAGTTAGCTTGATGTTTAGATTATTTGTGTTCAATATTTTCAGGAATTTGAGTAAATCTTCATAATTTCCTTCCCAGATGAAAAATATGTCATCTATGAAGCGGAGCCACAGGGGGATTTTATCAGTATATTCTGTATTCGTATCAGTAAATACATGCTTGGCCTCCCACCACCCTAAAAAAAGGTTCGCATAAGTGGGGGCACAAGCTGTCCCCATGGCTGTACCCCGGGTTTGAATGTAGAATTTACCATCAAATATGAAGAAATTGTAATTCAGTATATATTTTAACAGCTTAATAATCAGCTCATTATGTTCTTCATCTTCCTCTGATTTTTGATCCAGAAAATATTGTACTGCTGTCACTCCATCTTTATGGTTTATTGATGTATATAGTGATTCCACATCTGTGGTTACCAGCCATGTGTTTTCATTGAGATTGATGTTTTCCAGCTTTTGAAGTAATTGCATCGTATCTTGTATGTATGACGGTAATTCCCATACATATTCTCTTAGGCGAAAGTCAACATACTGACTTGCTTTTTCTGTGAGACATCCGATGCCGGCTACAATGGGCCTTCCGGGAGGATTTTTGGGGTTTTTGTGAATCTTAGGTATCAGATAAAATGTTGGTGTTTTTGGATCTGATACTGTTAGAAATTTCTTTTCTTTATCTGTAATAATTCCATGGCCAAATGCTTGATTGATTGTGTGATCATAAATTTTTTTGTATCCCATCATTGGATTATATAGTAGTTTCGTATAACATGTAGTATCTTTAAGTTGTTTGTTAACTTCTTTCAAGTACATGTCTACTGGCCAAATCACTATATTTCCTCCCTTGTCCGCATTGCGTATGATAATCTCTTCCTGTTGTTGGAATTCTTCTAGTGCTTTTCGTTCACTGAAAGTTAGGTTGCTTTGAGTCCCTATTATCTGTAGATCCGTAATTTCCTCACACACCAGTTTGTTAAAAACTTCCAATTGAGGTAAATTGATATTATTCGGAATAAAAGTTGATTTATTTTTTATGTTATTTCTCCAATTGTGAATTGTTTTCTGATTGGATTCTATCAATAAGGCCTCCAAAGTTTGTATACTTTCTATTTCCTCCGTACTCCATTCTTCATTTTGCTTTTTGGTTGCATAGAAGTGTTTGAGAGCTAGTTTCCTTAGATATAGTTGAATATCTTTTACCGTTTCAAATTTGTCGATTTTATTTGTTGGACAGAAAGATAAGCCTTTTGAGAGAACTGAAATATGGTCTTTAGTTAGTGTTATTTTTTCTGATAGATTAATTACATTTAGTTGTTCAATCTTATCTGTGAGAATGGACTCGGGGGTCTCCTCGTTGGTCTCCAATTCCCTTGTTGGCCTACTTGTGTTCGTCCTCGGCCTCTCGCCGGTTTTTTGTTTCTTCCCCTTTCCTCTCCTGGTTCTTCTTCCTTGTCGCCTGAATCTAAAAAATCCTTCCTTTTATTGCGACTGGAGGATCTTGGTGCTAGAGATACTGGGTTTCTAACTGAACAGGATGCTTCATTACTGCTGCTTTCTTCGCCATCTGTGTCAGAGACATCGCTCTGAACTAAAGTAACTTTGGGATTCTTAGTTGGATTTCTGAAGAATCCTCTGTTTCTCCATTTATAGACTTTGTTGTCCCTAAAGTCTTGGATATCTCTGCTAAGCTTATTTTGTTTAGTTGTTTTTAGTTCGGCTTCGTATTTGTCCAATTCTTTTTGAAATGTTTTGTAAAGTTGTTCAAATTCACTGTTATTTTAAAATTTCTTCAGGGCTTCATTTTGTTCTTTAATCTTGTTTTCTAATAGATCGTATTCTGCCTGATCATGTTTCATTAATATTTTCATTAGTTTGTTTGAACATTCTGTTAAGGCATCTTCCCATTCTATAGTAAGTAACTGATCTTTAAATTCGAATGCCGGGAAGAGTTGAATACGTAGACCTCTCGGTATTAACTTTTTTTCAATATACTTTTCAAAAAAGTGGCGATTCCACCAGCTTTTGTCCTGTTTGAACATAGTTTTGTGAGCATCCCTTAATAATCCTTCCAAGGAGGTAGGAAGGACATTAGTAGTTGCAGTGTGATTATCCTCAAATATTTCATTAAGGTCAGCTGTTCTTCTGAGTTGTCTAGCTTGCCTATCCTTATCCCATACTGAATCCATGATTGTTGTAGAGTCTGTGTGCTCAATTGTTTGGAAATTCTGGTTAACCAGACAAACTTGAAGATGCAGGGGAACAATTGTAAACAATGGCACTATTGAGGTGATCCCCACCTATAGTATTGCTCCAAAGTGTATGTCTAAATCTTCTACACTATTATAATAGGAAGTAATGCAGGTGAGTTGGTGCTGTGTCTACTACTTCCCACTTGGATACAGATTGCTTCACTTTGAGTCCTTTTATCTTTGTGTTGTTTGTTCATTTGTATCTTTATTTTATAATATCCATTAAAAGTTATATTTTAATTCTTTCATAATTAGTACTTCCCTTGAGTCTGGGCATAGAGTGCTAGACGTGCATTCTTTCTTGTGGTAAGTGTCTATACTTCCACGTTTTGAACTAGATTCGATTTGTGCACAGCACCAACTCACCTGCATTACTTCCTATTATAATAGTGTAGAAGATTTAGACATACACTTTGGAGCAATACTATAGGTGGGGATCGCCTCAATAGTGCCATTGTTTACAATTGTTCCCCTGCATCTTCAAGTTTGTCTGGTTAACCAGAATTTCCAAACAATTGAGCACACAGACTCTACAACAATCATGGATTCAGTATGGGATAAGGATAGGCAAGCTAGACAACTCAGAAGAACAGCTGACCTTAATGAAATATTTGAGGGTAATCACACTGCAACTACTAATGTCCTTCCTACCTCCTTGGAAGGATTATTAAGGGATGCTCACAAAACTATGTTCAAACAGGACAAAAGCTGGTGGAATCGCCACTTTTTTGAAAAGTATATTGAAAAAAAGTTAATACCGAGAGGTCTACGTATTCAACTCTTCCCGGCATTCGAATTTAAAGATCAGTTACTTACTATAGAATGGGAAGATGCCTTAACAGAATGTTCAAACAAACTAATGAAAATATTAATGAAACATGATCAGGCAGAATACGATCTATTAGAAAACAAGATTAAAGAACAAAATGAAGCCCTGAAGAAATTTGAAAATAACAGTGAATTTGAACAACTTTACAAAACATTTCAAAAAGAATTGGACAAATACGAAGCCGAACTAAAAACAACTAAACAAAATAAGCTTAGCAGAGATATCCAAGACTTTAGGGACAACAAAGTCTATAAATGGAGAAACAGAGGATTCTTCAGAAATCCAACTAAGAATCCCAAAGTTACTTTGGTTAAGAGCGATGTCTCTGACACAGATGGCGAAGAAAGCAGCAGTAATGAAGCATCCTGTTCAGTTAGAAACCCAGTATCTCTAGCACCAAGATCCTCCAGTCACAATAAAAGGAAGGATTTTTTAGATTCAGGCGACAAGGAAGAAGAACCAGGAGAGGAAAGGGGAAGAAACAAAAAACCGGCGAGAGGCCGAGGACGAACACAAGTAGGCCAACAAGGGAATTGGAGACCAACGAGGAGACCCCCGAGTCCATTCTCACAGATAAGATTGAACAACTAAATGTAATTAATCTATCAGAAAAAATAACACTAACTAAAGACCATATTTCAGTTCTCTCAAAAGGCTTATCTTTCTGTCCAACAAATAAAATCGACAAATTTGAAACGGTAAAAGATATTCAACTATATCTAAGGAAACTAGCTCTCAAACACTTCTATGCAACCAAAAAGCAAAATGAAGAATGGAGTACGGAGGAAATAGAAAGTATACAAACTTTGGAGGCCTTATTGGAAGAATCCAATCAGAAAACAATTCACAATTGGAGAAATAACATAAAAAAATAAATCAACTTTTATTCCGAATAATATCAATTTACCTCAATTGGAAGTTTTTAACAAACTGGTGTGTGAGGAAATTACGGATCTACAGATAATAGGGACTCAAAGCAACCTAACTTTCAGTGAACGAAAAGCACTAGAAGAACTCCAACAACAGGAAGAGATTATCATACGCAATGCGGACAAGGGAGGAAATATAGTGATTTGGCCAGTAGACATGTACTTGAAAGAAGTTAACAAACAACTTAAAGATACTACATGTTATACGAAACTACTATATAATCCAATGACGGGATACAAAAAAATTTATGATCACACAATCAATCAAGCATTTGGCCATGGAATTATTACAGATAAAGAAAAGAAATTTCTAACAGTATAAGATCCAAAAACACCAACATTTTATCTGATACCTAAGATTCACAAAAACCCCAAAAATCCTCCCGGAAGGCCCATTGTAGCCGGCATCGGATGTCTCACAGAAAAAGCAAGTCAGTATGTTGACTTTCGCCTAAGAGAATATGTATGGGAATTACCGTCATACATACAAGATACGATGCAATTACTTCAAAAGCTGGAAAACATCAATCTCAATGAAAACACATGGCTGGTAACCACAGATGTGGAATCACTATATACATCAATAAACCATAAAGATGGAGTGACAGCAGTACAATATTTTCTGGATCAAAAATCAGAGGAAGATGAAGAACATAATGAGCTGATTATTAAGCTGTTAAAATATATACTGAATTACAATTTCTTCATATTTGACGGTAAATTCTACCTTCAAACCCGGGGTACAGCCATGGGGACAGCTTGTGCCCCCACTTATGCGAACCTTTTTTTAGGGTGGTGGGAGGCCAAGCATGTATTTACTGATACAAATACAGAATATACTGATAAAATCCCCCTGTGACTCCGCTTCATAGATGACATATTTTTCATCTGGGAAGGAAACTATGAAGATTTACTCAAATTCCTGAAAATATTGAACACAAATAATCTAAACATCAAGCTAACTTATGAGGCAAATCAGAGCAAAATTAATTTCCTGGATGTGACCATCTATAAGGACCTACATGGCAATATAGAAACGGATCTTTACAGAAAGAAAACTGCCACAAACAGCTTACTCTATAGTACGAGTTCACATGCACCAGGAACCATCAAAAGCCTGCCAGTTGGTGAATTCTTAAGAATTAGACGTAACTGCTCGAAAAATGAGATTTTCAAGATTAGAGCCAAAGAGCTAACTGAGAGACTAGTGCAACGGGGTTACAGCAAAACGAGTATCAAAAAAGCGAGATATAAAGCCCTACATACCAACAGAAGAGAATTATTGCATAAAAAACCCAAAAAAGATACACAAGCTCCAAGACTTATCCTCACGTACAACCACCAAACATCGGAAGTGGTCAAAATCATCAACAAACATTGGAACATACTGATGTCAGACGCAAATTTAAAATCTCAAATAGGAGAGAGGCCCTTGATTGGATATAGAAGGAGTAAAAAACTCCAACCTAAAAAAACTTCAACAGCTTTTAGACCAGGCTCTTATAAATGTGAGAACTGCAGTTCTTGCACATATATGATCCCAACTACTGAATTCATTGATAGATTTGGAACAAGATATATAATCAAGAGATACATCAGTTGTAACACGGAGGGAGTAATCTATGCCCTAAGATGTAGCTGCAATTTGTTATTTGTGGGTATGACGACACGGAAACTCCATACGCGATTAATGGAACATCTAAGGAATATAAAAAATGCGGCAAGTGACCGTGAAAAAGGAAAAACACTTACGAGTGTAGCAGCCCATTTTTTAAACCACCATGAATCCAATAAACAAGATCTTAGGTGTTGGGGAATTGAGAAAATAAGCCTAGGAATCAGAGGGGGTGACCTTGAAACGGCACTCCTGAAGGCCGAAACCAAATGGATTTACAGGCTCAACACAGTGTTTCCAAAGGGAATGAATGAGCAGAATAATTATTACATATTCTTATAAAAAATTAACTTCTCCAAGATAATTAAATTCAAAACCAGATATACGTAAGGAATCTATAATAATTTGTAATAATTGTTCATCATTGTGCAAACACATCCTTCAACAAGGATATTTCCTCATCTCAACCCAATTAGGAGCTATTAATACTTGATTGGGGTCTGAGAATCAGATCATCACCTTATTCACCCAATTTTCCCTACCCCCTCCTCACACAACACTCATCTCACCTTGATATTTGTTTTGGTCACTTTTGTCACTGTTATCACTAAACTCACACCTCCCCTTCTCACCTTTTCCCTGACTCCAGTCCATTCCAATTCCACGTTTTAAGTAATATTTATTTATTCATAGTTTTCATTACTTTACACAGATACCTTAAGCAACACATCACGCAAACACAGGGAGTGTTGAATATTCAGTTATATACTCCTTTTATAATAATGCACATTTAGGCACTTTGTTAAACACTATACTATGTGAATAGATTTATAATATATGATCAAATTTAGATTGATAATTTAACATACATTCACATTCTATTAGTAATAGTTATGACTTTGTAACTCTCAAATGAGCAGTACTTTACTAATAATTATACTAGATCAGATTCGAGTAAAATAATAGCCCTATTAATATAGGACTTAACCTGAATACTTTACTCCTATATTTATTCAAGTCATATATAATCACGAGATTTCATGTTATTTCTGTAACCGATAGTTTTTCTTGCACCCTTTTATCTATCTTGTATAGGCAGTACAATTCTAACATATAATATAACAATTTAAGAAAATTCTCAAACCCTAAGTTAGACATAATGGGGCACAGTATACACAAATAGAAACGATAATAAATATAATGATCATAATTCCATTTAATAAAACTCTGCAAACAATACTTCCCCAAAGTACATAAATAATAATAAGAAATGAAATTACCCAACCTGATGTTACTACTAACAATTCCTGTGTTTAGACCCGATTGCCTCAACAATCTCAAATAATTCTCTCCTCAGTATTATTAATGTAATTGAAAATCGTAGAATCTATGTTGCAGATCCTCAGATTAGGTATATACCACCTTAACCAATCCAAGGTACACACCCTCTGAATCCTGAACCAATCGAAATCCAAAAGGGGTGGTACTACTTGAGAATACAGCACATAGATATTTGAAAATTTGGCAGCTCGCTGCCTTTGAGAAAGCCCAGTACGGGCGAAACGCGTCAGTAGTGACAGACGCCTTTTAACTTGTCAAAGTGAAGCTATATATTAACATGCTCCTATGCAGCCTATATTTACATTAGTTATTTTATGTAAAAATGACCTAGCACTAGCGGTATAGCATAAGGGTGCAACATCCCTTCTTTCACTAAGTGGGTATCGCTCTGTTACAAAATAGAATAAGTTATTTAATAGAAGTCTTTAAATAAAAAACAGCTAGTTACTCGTATAACAGTACCACTACGCAAACCTAGTAATGTATACGGGGACAATATAACGCTATTTACTTCTAGTCCTTTAAGTTGGTCATTATTTATATATAGACAAGAATCCTAGTTCAATCTAGTGTAACCACATTATATTAGATAGGGGGGCTCACACCTGACCGCTAGATTGTAACAAGTAATAACGGACTAATATAAAGGATATACGGCCCTTGTATTATTGACATCCGGGTACTACTGACCGACAACAAACATTGTTAGATACTATCACACGGTAGTGATACAGTAGCCGTTTTAACGGAGACCTCAAAGTACTAACGGCGGGGTATTTGTGTTTTATATTTACCCTTCAGTGATGGGGGTAACTTTATGTTACACAATTTAACCAATTCAAACTCTAACACATACTTCAGAGTCAAGGGCGCAAGAGTATGCAAATGCCCTGCCAGTATAATGATATGATAATAATCAACCTATGTGTAAAAAAGTAATAACACTCCGGTACATAATAAGAACACTAAATTTATTAAGTGTGACTTTAACACATAGGAGATGTTGACAAACGCTTGGTAACACAACAATAGTGAATTAACTTCCATATCATATCCTTACGGTTAATATAGAACCCTCATCCGGGTACAAATAACCGGTTACAAATACGTTCAAAAACTTACACAGTAAAGAATTAGGCTAAAATGGCCCCCTTTTTATTTCGTACTAATATGATATGAGAATCATGTTACAATAGAAATCCTTTACAAACTATATATGAGTTGGATAAATACTGTTTAATAAACTCTTGGGCATTCCGAGACTTACGTGAATTAAAAGGTTTTATCAACAATAATAATAAAATGTAACATTGGTAATTTGTGGTCAAGAGAATTAGCAATTTGAACATGTATGTGTAAGTCAATGAACACACTGCTGTTTTTATATAAGCTCTGGTCAATCTATGTGTATAATAATACAAATTCAGGCTGATATAGTGTTTGATAACATCGATTATATCACATATTCGTGTACTTTACACACGATCAGAGGGGACAAACCGCGCATTCTGTCAGTGATTCAGGGTAGCAAACAGATGCATATAATAAACCAACACTCTACTGTGTGCTTAAATAGATAATAGTAAACGTGATTTAAACGGATTTCAGTGCCCAATATATAACCTAAATGTGAACACAGCATATACTGGCAGTGAATCGTAACTGTTTATATATATCACGATTTTAATAATAACACACAGTACCAGTTGATAAATTCTACAAGAAATTATTTCTAAACGATCTATGCATATATACTCTATCATTAGATAGACCTACACTGACATAAAAACTGCTTCGTTTTCATCTGATAATAATCCTGGATACATAAGGAATATTAGTATCCTTATCTCATCACTAGCACTATATCAATTGACCTGTCATTTTATATGTGAACCTTCTGACACAAGTATCAGGGGCGTCTAGTCAGTATTAACCTATTATTCGTTATCTATGTGTAGCAGACCTTCCTACCTGGATATAATAGGATATATTGTACTCGATACTCAATATCATTAAATTGGTGTGACTTCATATATTACATGAGTCTTAATACCAACACTGTATCAGCCAATACACGACTAAGCGAAACTACTATTGGTTGATTATATTTTATCTTATTTGGTACCACACTAGAATCATCTTATTGATTCACTGATATAGTTCAGAGCGATACTACACTTACCCACGTCGCTTTACAGAAGTAATTCTTACTGTGGTAGTTACCCATTTAACTGCCTCTATCACATTAGAGAAATACGCTAGTAGCATTGTCATAGGAGCTTTCATTATTTTCCATTACCATAGTAGTGACACACTATGATACTTACATGACGGCATTTACATAGTACTTGTGTCTACTACTTCCCACTTGGATACAGATTGCTTCACTTTGAGTCCTTTTATCTTTGTGTTGTTTGTTCATTTGTATCTTTATTTTATAATATCCATTAAAAGTTATATTTTAATTCTTTCATAACTAGTACTTCCCTTGAGTCTGGGCGTAGAGTGCTAGACGTGCATTCTTTCTTGTGGTAAGTGTCTATACTTCCACGTTTTGAACTAGATTTGATTTGTGCACAGCACCAACTCACCTGCATTACTTCCTATTATAATAGTGTAGAAGATTTAGACATACACTTTGGAGCAATACTATAGGTGGGGATCGCCTCAATAGTGCCATTGTTTACAATTGTTCCACTGATTTATTGCTGTTGTCTCATTACAATTGCATATTCTCTGAAATATTGATATAAGCTCATCATTAAACATGTTCATTTGGTGTTGTCACAAATTTGCATTCATGAAACAAATATCCAAATGAATGTGCTCCGACATTTAAAGGGACAGTCAACAGCAGAATTTTTTTTATTTAAAAAGAAAGATAATCCCTTTATTACCCATTCCCCAGTTTTGCATAACCAACACTGTTATAGAAATACATGTTTTACCTCTGTGATTACCTTGTATCTATGCCTCTGCAAACTGCCCCCTTATTTCAGTTCTTTTGACAGACCTGCATTTTAGCCAATCAGTGCTCACACCACAACTTTACGTGCATGAGCTCAATGTCATCTATATGAACACATGAACTAATGCCCTCTAGTGTGGAACACAGATAAAATGTACACAAATGATACAAATATATAACAGTAGGATCCTAAAAGTGATCTAGGAAAGACACCTAGATCTATACATGCGTTGGATCTGTACAGGGTGTGTCCTATATCTTAACTAAAATCCAGAGAGTCTCCTCAGTGGAATGTTACGCTAACTCCTTGGAAGACCAATATAGATGCATAATATATGTGTGTAATTAAAAATGAAGATAGCGCAAAGGTTACAAAATTTTAAGAAAATCAATAATAAATGTCCAAAGAAAATCCCCAAATGATCAGCAATAGTCGTCTACGTGTTTCGGTCCTCACCAAGACCTTTCTCAAGACTGATCATCAATTTTGAGAAAGGTCCTGGTGAGGACCGAAATGTGTAGACGACTATTGCTGATACCACGGCCTAGGTTTATGTTATACTGGTAAGCCCAATACTTATTTTTCAGATACTAGTAGCATTATTGCACTATGTATTTTATCTTTTATAGGAGATAGATACACACCACTTAGAAGATTTTTTTCCACACATTGGAGGATTATCACTAATAAGGCTTTTTTGAGAATCATCACTATTTAAGATTTTTTGATGATAACCATTATCAGGATAATTATCTCTGAAGGATAATCACATAAACTTCCACTTTTCTACTATCCACGTTTGGTTACAATCAGAAATATACTGTATACATATCTGAATATCTTTTTCCACTGATTTTCTTTTTTAAGGTGTATACCAATTTTTATTTTTATATTTTGAATTTTTTGATCAGTTTATTTTTATGGACACAATATATTTTGGAGATTTTTTACTTTGAGACTTTTTCACTTTGAGACTTTATTTTTCATTAAGATGTTATTACATCTTGGGATTTTCTTTGGGCATTTATTATTGTTTTTCTTATGTAATATTTTGTAGCCTATGCTCTATCTCCATTTTTAAATACACACATATATTATGCATCTATATTGGTCTTGCAAGGTGTAAGCCTAAAATTCCACTGAGGAGACTCTCTGGATTTTAGTTAAGATATAGGACACACCCTGTACAGATCCAACACATGTATACATCTAAGTGTCTTTCCTAGATCACTTATAGGATCCTACTGTTATATATTTGTATCATTTGTGTAAATTTTATCTGTGTTCCATTGTTATATATTTACATAGGAGGTCACCCATACCGCTCTTTTAAATAAACAGTATTTTAGTCTAATTTATTTTAGTTCATTGTCTTATAGATCCCACCCTTAGCTTTTTAACTCCTATATTAGGAGCTAGAATAGCGCTTTTCCAATCGCTTTTATTTTTTGATATCTATATGAGATCTGGTTGAGAGATCTTGCTTTTGGGAGGAGCTTGTGGATATCTATTTGCCTGCATTCAGATTAGAGGCAGTCTTCAAGGTCCAAGAAATTAGCATATGAACTTCCTAAGTTTAGCTTTCAACTAAGAATACCAAGAGAACAAAGCAAAATTAGTGATAAAAGTAAATTCGAAAGTTGTTTAAAATTACATTAAATCATGAAAGTTTTCTTTGGACTTGACTGTACCTTTTAAGAAAATATAAATACTGACAAAATTAATCAGTAGTCATTCTATACTCTAGGTCTGTAGCAATAAAATCATTTAGATAAAATTATTCCAGTGTTTAAAGATGTGACTGTTAGGGGTCGATTTATCAAGCTACGCCCCTGTCCGCTGCAGCTTACCTCTGGAGGGCTGAATTCCGCTGCTGGAATTGCTATTTTGTGATCTTGTGCAACACCACTCCCTACCTGTGCACAGCCAATCACATACAGGCAAGAGCTGTCAATCTCCCCGGTCAGACAAGACTTGTGAGAACCTGTAGTCATGGGGGGGGGGCGAAGGCTGGCAAAGCATTTGATAAATCGATCCCTTAGTGTTCACATTCAATAGAATACAACATTCCCTTCTTTTGGGGATAAGCAATATGACACTCCATATGTTTGTAGCAAGGAAAAAGGAAAGCGGATAAGGGATATGTAGATTTCTGTCAGTCCAGTAAACAGTTTAGAGTCAATCACAATGCTTTATAAATATTTATCAAGTCATTTTTCTAAAACATTCATCAATAAAATCTATTTTCAAAGATAAATAATTTGATAAACTTGTCTATTGGATTCTGATAGACCCATTCAACAGTTAATAAAATATGTCTCTTTAAAAGCCAGTAGAAGATGCTAAAGAGCAATGTTGAAAGTATTTCAATTATTTTTTCATGACAGTTTTTCCATTTAGATTAAATTTAATAATAAATATGGGTTTTAGTTGCTTTAAAATGATGTATGTTTTTTGTCTCACAGCTTGTGTGTACACCTCAATACTGGAGAATATACATATTCCTTACAATGTTGCTGCTTTTTGCTGTATCATACATCACTGAGGTATTTCCTTTCTTTATTTAACAAGTTTTTATGATGGTGTACAATTTACTGTTAACACTATGAACACTAAAGTAACTAGGTAATTGTTATAGGGCTCTAAAAATATTTTTTTATATGTTCATACTTTATATCGGCAGTAAAACAATGAATTGTACAAGATCTACATACAAAATAATTGTTGTAAAAACATTTAGGGCCAGATTAAGAGAGGAGTGCAAACATTTTCGTGTGAGTGACATGGGGTCTTTGCGTTCGTCTGTGCACAAGTTAAATTGCGCTGATATTACAAGTGGGAAATAAATGTGATCACTTGAGCTAAATTGAAGTTAACGCTTGTTAGGTTAGCGCAATAAAGTGTTATAGTATGTATGTACTGTGAATCTTTCACATTCCAATGTTCTGCACATAGCAGAATATGTTCTATGTATTTAAAAATAGAAATACCTATATATATATATATTTATACCTATATAGGTATAAATATATGTTAGTAAAATACCATCAGATATGTGTAGAAATGTGTATTTATGAATAAATAGAAGATATTCTTGTATGTGAAGAACATTGGAATGTGAAATATTCATATTTCATGTTGGGTTAGCGCACATACGAATATGTGATTGAGTTTGCGTGCGAGTAGGGTGTTTTTTCCACTTGTTTTCTCCGTTGACTTTTATGGGTGAATAGGTTATCTCATGAGCATTTTGCATGTGCCGGGTTAGTGCAAGAGCGATAACTTTTTACTTTCATCTCATAATAGGAGCGCAACCCGACCCATGCAAAAACTTTAATTCTAGAGCAATTAGAGCTCCAATCATAACCTGGCCCTTAAACTATTATTTGTTAGCAGACATTTTTGAAAATAAGTTGCAAGTCTTGATGAGTATGTTTATTTTACCTACGTTGATTGTGGCCAGTTGGGACTATCCTTAGTTGAGTTTAGGTACTACTTTAAGTAATCAATGTGTAGTATGTTGCCTGTTCAGACAACTTAAAGTATACTTAAGTACAGTACAGTATCTAGATTTTTTGTAGTGGATCATGCACAAATTTACAGCAAAAGCAATTAAAATAATGACTGAAGACAACCTTTAAATAGTATCATACGATTCATTTTTTATCAAAAGGTATTAATTGTGTTTTTATTTGTATTTAAAATAGTGTGTAAATATGTTATGTTATGATTTTGTTACCTATTAATTATCTACTGCTTAGTTGAAGCCCACACAGTCAATATAAAGCTCATTTAGTTGTACTGAAGTATGCTCCTGAACTTCCAGTAATGCAGATGTAAACAGTTATTTCCTTCTTAATAGAAATTATATAAACTGTTGCACCACCCTATTCCAATGTTATATGATTACCACATATATAACCTAAATGTATATAGCATATCACCATAACATCAGTAATATGTGATTGAAAATACGGACGTTGAGAATAAAGTCATAAGGAATGTATTGTGGACTCTAAATATATAATGATCTATGTGTCAAAAACCACTATGTATATTGTCCACATGCCCAATACATGGGGATATAATCCTATAACACAGACCTTATAGTGGAAGACTGACCTACAAATGATTGGAACTTCAAAAAGTTCGACTGTCTGTTGACAATTATCCAATGATAATGTGACTGCTTAGTCTTCCCAATGAATTTCTTAAAATTCCACAAAACGCTGATTCCTTTATTTGTAGGGCTAAAGCTTTGTGTAGGGGGAGGTTCCCTGTAGTACATCTCCCAAAGGGATTTTGTGAAAATAGAAGAAAAAACACAAGCGCCCAAACGGACCTCTAAGAGTAAAAGTTTTAATGGACATGTAAAAAAGCGCAAAATAAAAATGCACGTACAAGATTTAAAATCACAATTGCAGTTAGTGATAATATCACCGTATATACACCTCAGCTGGTAAATATTTGTGTTGAACCTTGGAATGCTCCTGCTTTTCTCCTAAAATGATCACCGGTCCAGTGAGGAGGTCTGTCACAGGGCTAGTTCAGATGTACCGTCCCAGGGGGGGAGGAAACGAGTCACTGTAACAAAGCCAGGCGGACGGTACATCTGAACTAGCAATTGTGATTTTAAATCTTGTACGTGCATTTTTTTTTTTGCGCTTTTTTACTTGTCAATTAAAACTTTTACTCTTAGAGGTCCGTTTGGGTGCTTGTGTTTTTTCTTCAATTTCATTCTTAATACAAGGAGAGTCCTCGGCTTCATTCCTTACTGTTGGGAAATACTGAACCTGGCCACCAGGAGGAGGCAAAGACACCCCAGCCAAAGGCTTAAATACCTCCCCCACTTCCCCTATCCCCCAGTCATTCTTTGCTTTTCATCACAGGTGGATGGCAGAGAAGTGTCAGAAGATTTCGGAGTTGTTACTCAGAAGGGATATATGCCTTTTGTTATGGAACTGGAGTTTTAAGTAGTCTTGTCAGCCTCTCAGTGAGAGCATTGATGAAAGTTAGAGTCTGGAGATGCAGAGAGAGTCTTTCTGCAAACCCATCCAGACTACCTGCTAACAGCTCCCTAAGCAACCAGTGTTGATGAGTTTCACTGTTTGTTTTCTTCACTCAAGTCCATGTCAGGAGCACTGCTACAAGACTGTCACACTTGAGAGACTGTGTTTCTGTTCCAAAGCATGGATTCTGGTAAGATCGTTTAAATTTTTACTTATGTTGAAAACGCTGAAGACAGGGTCACAGTGTGACTCCTTTTATCTTTATAGAATAATGGGTTAATATCTCCGGAGGGAGGTTATTGAACAGTAGGGGTTAATCAAATGTGTTTCTATGATTTATGCTGTTTATGTGAGATTTATTATTGGGCTCATAGACTGTTGTTATGCGGTAACGGAACATACAGATGTTTTACTTTCAATTGGAATGCTGCACAGCTTGATAGCATTGGCACACTTTTTCTCATAGCAAGGGCAGTCCTGCATTGCGCACCACGTGACCGGGTGTGGTCACACTTTTGTTTTCTCTTTCCTGACCGAGCTAACTGTCGGAGAGGTCACTTCTTCTCTGGGTGCCTGGGTCTAAGAAGTGGTGAGTGCCCCAGTCATTGGGGTTATATAGGTGCTGTTTTTGAGAAAAATAAAAATTAATTTATTTGTATCCTACTGTTGTTAGCGCAAGCTATGGAGGATTCGGATATGCTTGAGAATACTCCCTCTATTCCTAATAGTAATACCTGTCTATATTGTGAGGAGGCCTTGGTGTGCCCACCCTCTCAACTATGTTCCATATGCATCAACAAGGTTACTTTGTCTAATAAGGTTAACCCCTTTAGTACAACTGAACCGTCCACCTCTGAGGACTTGGCCGTCCCATGAGGTGCGTACCCATCAATCATCTCCATTGTCTCATGCAGCTTCCTGTAGCACGCCTGATCCTCCATCTGGAGGAAGCCTTTTATCATCAGACTTTACCGCACAGTTAAAGACGGCAGAGTCTGAGGCCCTTAGTGCTTTACCTTGCCCTGCTAAGCAAGAGTGAAAGGTTAAACATAGCTCTCCGGTCCAGAGAACATCTAATGATTTACTTGATTTGTCTGCTTTTCAGGTATCCCAGGATGGCTCACACTCTGAGTCTTCAGAGGGTGAAATTTCTGGGGTTCCGTCCCTAAGGTGGATGGTGCTATCTTCACATTAGCTAAGCATACTACTATCCCTCTTGAGGATAGCTCGTCTTTCAGAGAGCCGATGGATAAGAAAATGGAAACTTTTCTCAGGAAAATGTTTCAGCATATGGGATATTTATTTCAACTGGAAGTGTTGCCTCGGTTGCTGGAGCTGTGGCCTACTGGTGTGACTCTTTAGCGGAATTGATTGAGGAGAAGGGTCCCCTCGACGTTATCCAGGAAAGAATTAAGGCTTTGAGAATTGCTAATTCTTTTATATGTGATGCAAACATGCAAATTATTCGCCTGAATGCTAAAATCTCTGGTTTCTCAGTGCAGACGTGTTGGGCGCTCTAGACTACTTTCCCTTCCCTTTAAGGGAAACATTTTATTTGGTCCAGACATGGACTCCATTATCTCCACAGTTAGTGGGGGCAAGGGTGCCTTCCTACTGCAGGATAAAAAGAACAAAGCTAAAGGACAAGGATCTAATTTTTGTTCCTTTTGTTCTGAGAAGTCCCAACGTCAGCAGTCCTCCTCTAAGCCTGAGCAAGCCAAGAGCACTTGGAAGCCGGCTCAATCCTGGAATAAATCTAAGTAGAACAAGAAGCCCGCCGAGAACAAGTTGGTATAAAGGAGTGGCCCCTGGATCAAGTAGGGTGCAGACTGTCGCTGTTTTCAGACTCTTGGTCCAGGGTTGTGCAGGATCCATGGGTCCTGGAGGTCATAGCTCAGGGATACAATATAGGTCTCAAATCTCATCCGCCAAAGGGCAGATTTCTCCTCTCAAGCCTGTCTTTAAAGCAATAAAAGAGGGAAGCCTTTCTGGGGTGCGTGAAAGAGGTTTGGGATACTACTCAAACCTGTTTGTTGTCCCAAAGAAGGAGGGAACTTTCCATCCAATTCTGGACCTAAAATGCTTAAACAAGTTTCTAAATGTCTCTTCTTTCAAGATGGAGACAATAAGGTCCATTCTTCCTCTAGTTCAGGAAGGACAGTTCATGACCACTATAAATTTGAAGGATGCCTACCTTTACGTTCCAATCCTCAGGGACCACTTCCAGTTCCTAAGGTTTGCGTTCCTGGATCAACACTTCCAGTTCAATGCACTTTCGTTTAGTCTAGCTACGGCCCCAAGAATCTTCACAAAGGTTCTGGGAGCTCTCTTGGCTGTCACCAGAACCCAAGGAATAGCAGTAGCTCCATACTTGGATGACATTCTGGTTCAAGCACCATCCTTTCGTCTAGCAGAGGACCATTCAATTTATCTTCTCTCTCTTCTTCGATCACATGGATGGAAGATAAACTTAGAGAAGAATTCTATCATCTCAAGCACCGGGGTAGAATTCCTGGGCACTATAATAGATTCAGTATCCATGAGGATATTTCTAACCGACCAGAGAAGGTGCAAGCTAGCTTCGGCATGTCTTGCTCTCCGGACCTCCTTAAGGCCATCTGTGGCTCAGTGTATAGAGGTAATTGATCTCATGGTGTCCAGCAGGGACATCATTTTCTTTGCCAGGTTCCATCTCAGATCTCTACAGCTGTGCAGAGGACCATTCGGTTTCTTTCGTCTAGCAGAGGACTATTCGGTTTATCTTCTCTCTCTTCTTCAATCACATGGATGGAAGATAAACTTAGAGAAGAGTTCTCTCATCCCAAGCACCAGGGTAAAATTCCTGGGCACTATAATAGATTCAGTATTCATGAGGATATTTCTAACCGACCAGAGAAGGTGCAAGCTAGCTTCGACATGTCTTGCCCTCCGGACCTCCTTAAGGCCATCTGTGGCTCAGTGTATGGAGGGAATTGGTCTCATGGTGTCCAGCATGGACATCATTCCCTTTGCTAGGTTCCGTCTCAGACCTCTACAGCTGTGCATGCTGAGGCAGTGGAATTGCAATCATTCAGGTCTGTCTCAACAGATTTTCTTGGACAACCGATCGAGAAAATCGCTCTCTTGGTGGCTCTGTCCAGATCATCTGTCCTGAGGGACATCCTTGTCAGACCATCCTGGGAGATTGTGACTACAGACACGAGCCAGGGCCTGTGGTTGCAGGAGGAAAGCTCCCTCCCGATCAACATTTTGGAACTTCGAGCAATCTACAATGCTCTGAAGGCTTAGCCTCTTCTGGGTTTGACTCGGTTTATCAGATTCCAATCAGACAATATAACCTTGGTGGCTTACATCAACCATCGGGAAAGAGAAGCTCCCCAGCGATGAGGGAAGTATCTCAGATTCTGGAGTGGGTAGAGGCCCTCAGCTGTTCGCTGTTAGCGATCCACATTCCATGTGTGGACAACTGGGAAGCAGATTTTCTCAGCAGAAAATCTTTTCATCCGGGGGAATGGTCTCTCCATCCCAAAAGGGTTGGCAGAGATATGCTTCAGGTGGGAGACACCGGAGATAGATTTAATGGTGTCTCGGCTCAATACCAAACTACCCAGATATGGGTCGAGGTCCAGGGATCCTCACACGGATCTAATAGATGCATTAGCAGTGACTTGGAGGTTCAATCTAATCTACCTTTTTCCGCCTTTACCACTCCTTCCTCGAGTAGTGGCCTGCATCAAGCAGTAGCAGGCATCAGTGATACTGATTGCTCCATCGTGGCCATGAAGGATGTGATTCGCGGACCTAGTGAGGATGTCATCTTCTCCTCCATGGAGGTTACCTTGTCGCAGGGAACTGCTGAAACAAGGTCCTTTTGTTCATCAAAATCTAGATTCTCTGAGGCTAACTGCGTGGAGATTGAACGCTTAATCCTAGCCATGAGAGGGTTTTCTGAGAGAGTGATTGATACTCTCATTCAAGCTCGTAAGCCAGTTACTCGTCGCATCTATCATGAGGTGTGGAGAACCTACTTATTGTAATGTGAAGAGCGTGGATTTGCTTGGCATAAAGTTAAGGTTTCCAGGATGGTCTGTAGAAGGGTCTTTTGGCCTGTTCCCTGAGGGGACAGATTTTGGCCTTGTCTGTTTTACTGCACAAGAGGCTCTCCGAGCTTTCAGATGTTCAGTCCTTTATTAAGGCTCTGATTAGGATCAGACCTGTGTTCAGATCTTCGGCTCCCCCTTGGCCTCTGAATCTGGTTCTTAAGGTTTTGCAATGGGCTCCGTTTGAGCCTATGCATGAAATCGATATTAAGTTGGAAAGTTTTCCTTCTACTGGCTATTGCTTCAGATTATCTGAGATTGCCGCCTTACAATGTGAGCCTCCTTATCTGGTGTTCCATTCGGATAAGGCGGTCCTACGTACTAAGTTAGGGTTTCTCCCTAAAGTCGTGTCAGACTGCAACATCAATCAGGAGATTGTGGTCCCTTCTTTGTGTCCTAATCCTTCCTCTTCGAAGGAACGTTTACTTCATAATTTGGACGTGGTTCGTGCTTTGAAGTTTTATCTTCAAGCTTCTAAGGATTTTAGACAAGCTTCTTCACTATTTGCGGCATATTCTGGGAAGCGTAAGGGTCAGAAGGTCTCTTAGACTTCCTTATCCTTTTGGTTGAGGAGTCTTATCCGCTTAGCCTATGAGACAGTGGGACATAGACCTCCTCAGAGAATTACGGCTCATTCTACTAGAGCAGTGGCTTCCTCTTGGGCCTTTAAGAACAAGGCCTCTATGGATCAGATTTGTAAGGTGGCCACTTGGTCCTCCTTACACACTTTTTCTAAATTTTACAAGTTTGATGTTTTTGCTTCCGCTGAAGCAGCCTTTGGGAGAAAGGTTTTGCAGGCTGTGGCGCCCTCGAGTTAGCGTCCGCCTCTCTTTTTGTCCCTCCCGTTTTCATTCAGTGTCCTCTAGAGCTTGGGTATAAGTTTCCCAACAGTAAGGAATGAAGCTGTGGACTCTCCTTGTATTAGGAAGGAAAACATAAATTATGCTTACCAGATAATTTCATTTCCTTCTGTACAAGGAGAGTCCACGGCCCCCACACTTGTTCTCCGATGGGTGGCCCCCTAAATTGTAATTTATTTCTGGCACCTTACATACCCTGATATTTCTCCTACTGTTCCTTGTTCCCTCGTCAGAATGACTGGGGGATAGGGGAAGTGGGGGAGGTATTTAAGCCTTTGGCTGGGGTGTCTTTGCCTTCTCCTGGTGGCCAGGTTCAGTATTTCCCAACAGTAAGGAATGAAGCCGTGGACTTTCCTTGTACAGAAGAAAATAAAATTATCTGGTAAGTATAATTTATGTTTTCAAGCTGAAAGTAAATAGTTTGTGCCCAGGCAAAAACTGACATGTGCTAACTTCAGGATTTCAGGGATTGTGATCATGTTAAATTTTTCTCCCCATAGTCTTTAAAGGGAAATATTTTTTATTGTTTAAAAAGATAGATAAATACATTATTACCCATTCCCCAGTTTTGCATAACTAACACAGTTATATTAATATACTTTTTCCCTCTGTAATTACCTTGTATCTAGGCCTCTACAGACTGCCCCCTTATCTCAGTTCTTTTGGAAGACTTGCATTTTAGCCAATCATTGCTGTCCCATAAATAACTCCACAGGAGTGAGCACTATCTTCTCTATACGGCACACATTAACATATTCATTTTTAAACAACACAATACTAATGTGTTAACTTAGCAAGAGTTATTTTCTGCAAATAAATGCTCTAAACAACAATATTTTCATTTGGAATTTGGGAGAAATATTGTTAGTAGTTTATAGCAGCATAGTAGCATAAAACAAAAATGTTCACTTCACTCAATACAAACCTAGAAATAGTAAAGCCAAAGAAACTGATAATTTTGTAGTGGTTTCTTACGCCTAGATTTAGAGTTTTGCGGCCAAAGGGGTGCGTTAGCTACGCGTGCTTTTTTCTGGCCGCACCTTTTAAATACCGCTGGTATTTAGAGTTTACAGAATGGCTGGGTTTTCAGTGCGTTAGGCTCCAAAAAGGGAGCGTAGAGCATAATTTAACGCCACTGCAACTCTCGATACCAGCGGTGCTTACGGACGCGGCCAGCTTCAAAAACGTGCTTGTGCACGATTCCCCCATAGAAAACAATGGGGCTGTTTGAGCTGAAAAAAAACCTAACACCTGCAAAAAAGCCGCGTTCAGCTCCTAACGCAGCCCCATTGTTTCCTATGGGGAAACACTTCCTACGTCTGCACCTAACACTCTAACATGTACCCCGAATCTAAACACCCCTAACCTTACACTTATTAACCCCTAATCTGCCGCCCCCGCTATCGCTGACCCCTGCATATTATTTTTAACCCCTAATCTGCCGCTCCGTACACCCCCGCCACCTACGTTATCCCTATGTACCCCTAATCTGCTGCCCTAACATCGCCGAGCCCTATATTATATTTATTAACCCCTAATCTGCCGCCCCCAACGTCGCCTCCACCTAACTACACTTATTAACCCCTAATCTGCCGACCGGACCTGAGCGCTACTATAATAAATGTATTAACCCCTAATCCGCCTCACTCCCGCCTCAATAACCCTATAATAAATAGTATTAACCCCTAATCTGCCCTCCCTAACATTGCCAACACCTAACTTCAAGTATTAACCCCTAATCTGCCGACAGGAGCTCACCGCTACTCTAATAAATTTATTAACCCCTAAAGCCTAACTTTAACCCTAACACCCCCCTAAATTAAATATAATTTAAATCTAACGAAATAAATTAACTCTTATTAAATAAATTATTCCTATTTAAAGCTAAATACTTACCTGTAAAATAAACCCTAATATAGCTACAATATAACAAATAATTATATTGTAGCTATTTTAGGATTAATATTTATTTTACAGGCAACTTTGTAATTATATTAACCAGGTACAATAGCTATTCAATAGTTAATAACTATTTAATAGTTACCTAGTTAAAATAATTACAAAATTACATGTAAAATAAATCCTAACCTAAGTTACAATTAAACCTAACACTACACTATCAATAAATTAATTAAATAAAATACCTACAATTATCTACAATTAAACCTAACACTACACTATCAATAAATAAATTAAATACAATTCCTACAAGAAGATTGAAGATGCGGCTTGATAGAAGACTTCATCCCGATGATGGACTTCCGACTTCATCCCGATGATGGATTTCTTCAGCCGCCGCTTGGATCCAGACTTCAGCCCGAGGATGGACGTCACTCTTCAGCCCCCCGGCTTGGGCTTGGATCAAGACTTCGGACCCTCTTCTGGACCGATCAGTGAACCCGGCGAGGTGAAGACAAGGTAGGAAGATCTTCAGGGGCTTAGTGTTAGGTTTATTTAAGGGGGGGTTTGGGTTAGATTAGGGGTATGTGGGTGGTGGGTTGTAATGTTGGGGGCGGGTATTGTATGGGTTTTTTTTACAGGCAAAAGAGCTGAATTCTTTGGGGCATGCCCTGCAAAGGGCCCTTTTAAGGGCTGGTAAGGTAAAAGAGCTTTGAACTTTTGTAATTTAGAATAGGGTAGGGCATTTTTTTATTTTGGGGGTCTTTGTTATTTTATTAGGGGGCTTAGAGTAGGTGTAATTAGTTTAAAATTGTTGTAATTTTTTTCTAATGTTTGTAAGTATTTTTTTATTTTTTGTAACTTAGTTCTTTTTTATTTTTTGTACTTTAGTTAGTTTATTTAATTGTGTTTATTTGTAGGAATTGTATTTAATTTATTTATTGATAGTGTAGTGTTAGGTTTAATTGTAGATAATTGTAGGTATTTGATTTAATTAATTTATTGCTAGTGTAGTGTTAGGTTTAATTGTAACTTAGGTTAGGATTTATTTTACAGGTAATTTTGTAATTATTTTAACTAGGTAACTATTAAATAGTTATTAACTATTTAATAGCTATTGTACCTGGTTAAAATAATTACAAAGTTGCCTGTAAAATAAATATTAATCCTAAAATAGCTACAATATAATTATAATTTATATTGTAGCTATATTAGGGTTTATTTTACAGGTAAGTATTTAGCTTTAAATAGGAATAAGTTATTTAATAAGAGTTAATTTATTTTGTTAGAATAAAATTATATTTAACTTAGGGGGGTGTTAGGGTTAGGGTTAGAATTAGCTTTAGGGGTTAAAAAATTTATTAGAGTAGCGGTGAGCTCCGATCGGCAGATTAGGGGTTAATACTTGAAGTTAGGTGTCGGCGATGTTAGGGAGGGCAGATTAGGGGTTAATACTATTTATTATAGGGTTATTGAGGCGGGAGTGAGGCGGATTAGGGGTTAATAACTTTATTATAATAGCAGCGCGGTCCGGTCAGCAGATTAGGGGTTAATAAGTGTAGGTAGGTAGCGGCGACGTTGGGGGCGGCATATTAGGGGTTAATAAATATAATATAGGGGTCGGCGGTGTTAGGGGCAGCAGATTAGGGGTTCATAGGGATAACGTAGGTGGCAGCGGCGTGCGGTCGGCAGATTAGGGGTTAAAAAAATTTAATAGAGGGGCGGCGATGTGGGGGGACCTCGGTTTAGGGGTACATAGGTAGTTTATGGGTGTTAGTGTACTTTAGAGCACAGTAGTTAAGAGCTTTATAAACCGGCGTTAGCCCAGAAAGCTCTTAACTACTGACTTTTTTCTGCGGCTGGAGATTTGTCGTTAGATTTCTAACGCTCACTTCAGCCACGACTCTAAATACCGGCGTTAGAAAGATCCCATTGAAAAGATAGGATACGCAATTGACGTAAGGGGATCTGCGGTATGGAAAAGTCGCGGCTGGAAAGTGAGCGTTAGACCCTTTCCTGACTGACTCTAAATACCAGCGGGCAGTAAAAACCAGCG